>NC_071404.1:62853154-63028154 GCF_017976375.1 Cuculus canorus
CTATGCGCGCAATGGCAGGCACAGTGCCTGCAGCCAGGCCCTGGTCCCCGTGTTTAAAAAAATGTGACTTCTCCTCTTTGCGTTGCAAGCATCCAACTTATTTAAGATGTGGTTTGAACGGTGTTAGGGCCTGTCTGCAGCGGAATGGGGGGGGAATCTGAGGCAGCAAGTGCCACAGAGCCACCCCCCTGCCCTCCTCCGCCTGCTGGGCTGCTGAGGGGGGTCCACTCTGTGTCCCCACCGCCCCCAGCCCAGGGCATGCAGAATGCCTGCTCGGGGTCAAATGCTGGGGATGCCGCCAGCGCGGCAGCCAACGTCCAGTGAGGACCTTGTCTGTCTGATTGCTCCTGCTCCTGTATTCAAGCGCTCCTGAATCTAGTTCCTAAGCCCAGCTCCCTCTTAGCTGTGGACCCTCTCCCTTGTGTCTGCTCTGCAGCATTTGTGGTGACGTAGAGTCAATGAGTGGTGGAGGCACAATCTCAGATATTTGTATGTATTTTATTATTAATTATTTTCATCATTATTACTATCATCATTTCATTAAACCTATAGTTTTAGTTTCCAACCTGCAAGTCTTTTTCCTCTCATTTCCTTTCCCTAAAGGCTGGCGGGAGAGGATTTGTGAGGCCAATTGCATGGTTTTAGCTGCTGAAATTAGCTGGACCAGGGCAAAACAGTGACTGGTTTTGGTCCACCTTGTAGACTGTACCTCCAGTCTTGACATACTTTCTGTAGATGAACGTTAACCTGCAGGAAGAGAGAGAAACGTCCTCTTTTCTCCCACCCCTTCTACGCCATGTTGTCACACATGGGCAGCATCTTGCATGACCTACCTTTACACCCCTGCACTCCCAGTGCCTGCAGGACAAGGAAAGATGCCCAGATGCCCAGGTTGGAAGTCAGGGCAAGAAAATGTCTCCCCCACCACCCAGGACTGGTCCTGATGGAGTGAGGAGCGCTCCTGGGCACTAGGAGTCTTGGAGCCTCTGCTCCTCGTGCTGCAAAGGTGCTGCTGCTGTTTGTGTTTGAGTCCCACACGCCAACTCTGCTCTTCACGTATGGCTTAGAATCGCAGCATCACAGAATAACAGAACAGCTTGGGCTGGAAGGGACCTTAAAGCCCATCCAGTTCCACCACGCTGCAGGGACGTCTGCCACGGGATCACGTTGCTCAAAGCCTCATCCAACCCGATGTTGAACACCTCCAGGGATGAGGCATCTACACCTTCCCGGGAAACCAGTGCCAGCGTCTCACCACCTTCATCGTGAAGAAGTTCATCCTAATGTCTAGTCTAACTCTTCCCTGCTCCAAATCAAAGCCGTCCCCGCCTCGTCCAAGGCTTCTCGCATTCTTCTTAAGAAAAGCCAAACCAACCCACCTTCTCTCCTAGAATCTCCGTGGGGACTGGCAGCCTCCACGTGGGTACGGAGCGGCGGGAGAGGTGCGGGGCTGGCTGATGGCCCCACTCCCCTGGCGCACCTGCACCTCTCTTACCAGCGCACAGGAGCTGGCGGCGCGCCCCCTCCTCACCCGCCACACCTGGGCTCGGCGGCGCGCGAGCCCCTCCCCTGCGGCACCTGGGCTCCGTGCTCCCCCAGCGCACCTGGTCGCGCGCTTCCTTCTCCCCCGGCACACCTGGAGGCGCGCGCTCCCTCCCTTCTCCCCCAGCGCACCTGAGCGTGCTCCCTCCCGTCTCCGCCGGCGCACCTGGGCGCGCCCTCCCTGCTCTCCAGGCGCACCTGGGCACGCGCGCGCGCTCCCCTCTCCCCCGGCGCACCTGGGCACGCGCGCGCGCTCCCCTCTCCCCGGCACACCTGCGCGCGCCCCCGCCGCCCGCCCGGCCTCTCTCGGCGGTGCCGGCATCCCGCCCCTCCCGCGCTCCCCGCGCAGGCGCACGGGGCTCCTGTCGCGGCGGTTCCCGGGGCTCCCAGCGCCGTCATGGCGGCAGCGAGCGGCAGCGCCCGCGGGAGGCGGCGGAGCTGAAGCCGCAGCGCGGCGGGAGGCAGGGGCGCGGCCGGCGCGGAGGCTGCGAGCGCGGTGAGCGCAGGGCGGCGGGCGCGGCACCTGCGGGAGGGGGCGGGAAGGGAAGAATAACAAATATCAATTAAAGCCCCCCCGAGACCGTGGCGGGAGCGCAGGGACAGGTGGGACCCTCGGCACTTGGGATCCTCGGGGGATCCTTGAGGTCTCGCCGTTGGAGACCTTCGAGGTTTGGGGCGCTCGGTTCTCAGCACTAGAGACCTTTGAGGTCTCGGTGTTGGGGACCGTCGGGGCTCGGCACTGGAGACCCTCAGCGTTTGGTACGCTCAGGTCTTATCACTGAGGACCAGTGAGGTCTCGGCGTTTGGGGACCCTCAGGTCTCTGCGTGTGGGACCCCCGGTGTTCGGGATGCTCGGGTTTCAGCGCTGGGGACCCTCAGCTCTGGGATGCTCAGGTCTCAGCACTGAGGGACCCTCGAGGTCTCGGCGTTTGAGATGCTCAGGTCTCTGCGTTCGGGGACGCTCGGCGCTGGGGACGCCCGCGGTCTCCGCGTTCAGGAGCTGCGTTCGGGTAGGGCAGGACTCTCCGCGACTGGTCGATGTCTTGCCTTGTCCTTTAGGGCTGCGAGCACCGGCAGAGCCGCGCAGAGCGCTGCTGACAGACGCCTCCTGCGCAGGAGAGAGCCGGGACTCCGGGGACGCCCCCTCTCCCGGAGGAAGGAGTGGGACCCGGTCACCTTCCGGGCAGCCCGAGGCGCTCCCTCTTCCCGGAACGGCGCTGCAAGCCCTAACTTGGAGCCCACTGGCCATGGCGAGTGAAGGCAAACAAGTAGTTCAGCCAACAGGTGATGATGGAGGAGGAGTAGAAGAAGGAAGCGCCGCCGAAGCCGGGAGCGTGCTGCAGCCTTTGAATCCAGGAGTCCCCATCCGAGGTATCAGGATGAAATTCGCCGTACTGACGGGACTGGTGGAGGTTGGGGAAGTGTCCAACAGAGACGTAGTCGACACTGTGTTTGATCTGGTAAGTTGATTCCCCTCCTGGGTATGAGAAAAAAGAACAGTGTATGCGTGCAGAGGAATCCCACGGCTTTTTGGTGTTATTTCAGTATTTCTTTACCTGGTTACACTTTTCACCATACTAGATTTCAGTGAGGTTCTTTTTGCTTGTGGATCACAAATCTGAAAATAGTGTGTGAGCCTCTGTGTGTACATTTATACCTGAAACAACTGGAAACGGCATCCTCTGTTTGCCTGGCAGGAATCATTGCTTTGTTTAGAACCGACGAGTGCGTTGTGGTGTTTAACCATTCAACAGATATACTCAACAATGAAGTTAAATGTTGATTTAGTAACTCAAGACTGTCATCAAAACACACATGTTGCTGTTTTAAGCCAGAACAACTTTTCCCACTAAGACGTTTATGTCCTTTTTTGCTTTCCCTTTGCTTTGGAAGTAGGCAGAACTTCCACGTTCCATCTGCTTGGCATGAGGGTGCCAAGGGAGCAATTCATTCAAATGCTTTACTTACACTGATTGTTGAGAAGAGTAGAACTTGTTTTCAATGTCCTTTTTAAAATAATTAATTATGTAGTCAGCTGCTGTTTTTTTAATACAGTATGGATATATTTAATCTTAATAATGCATCTCTCTGAAAATTGAGGATACAACTTTTCCTGTCGAAGCTGGAAACACACTGTATACCATTGAACTTCTTGAGCCACATTTAGAACAATTAGGCTAGTTGTTAATGTTTGCTTGCTGAAGGAGACCAAACATTAGGAGGAAAACAGTATTTAAGTTTACAGAGACACTCTGCTGTTATCAGAGTTCTCAAAACATCTCTAAAAATACTCATCGTTCCTCCTTCTTCCTTTTAGGGAGTGACTAAAAAACACCTTTGACTTTAAAACAGTGTGGTTTCTGACAGACCAGGAAGTGAGAGCATGTAATGGTATAAAGCTCGGCAACACGGAAAGTTGACACAAAACACACACTGTTTTTTTTAAATGCTATTTGCATCTCAGCTATTTCGTTTGTAGTATTCTTTGCTACATACAAGTATTAATAGTCACTAAATACTTGTGTGCGCTGTGTCTGTTTAATGTTTTTTGATGTTATCTTCTTGGATTATGATAAATGTTTATTTTTTGAATGTTTTCCTATTAACAGAATGTAATGCTCGCTCTGAATTGTTTGGATGAAAGTCTCAATGCAGAGGAATTGCAGTACTGGCAAAAATTTAAGTGCAGATCAGAGGTTTCATGGATGATCCAAGTATGAGAAAGAGATTTAAGTTGCTTAGAGTCTGCTTGATAATTGTCCATGACAAAACCCAGTGCTCAGATATATGGACATGAAGTTCAAAAGGAATTTCTGGTACATCGTTTATGATTTAGGACACTTGTGTGAGGGGAAATTGCTCATGGGTTTGTTAAATTTTATGTTGTTTCTGCGTGGTCTTTTGAGTAGTTTACTGAAGGGCATTTTAAGGCAGGAGTGAGAAGAGGTTCAGCAGAATAATTAAATGTGTAAAAGCTCCTTGATCCTGGGATTTCTTTTCTGCTCCATTTTGGACAACAGAGGAATGGAAAATTCAGCTTGGTTCAGAGATGCCTTGATTTTAGATTTAAAAAGTCTGGAGAATTTGACCCATGGACTGCATTCTCCTGGGTCTTCTTTTCCCAAATAGAAGTAAGGGAGAGTTTCTGGCCCTGGAAATCTTTGAAACTGTGTTTTCACTTTCTCCGCAAGTGAAATAACAGCCTTGATCTCTCTGAGAAGATTCCCCAACCATTCCAGCACACCTGCCTAAAATGTGGGAGGTAAAGTTCATGCTCCTGCACCATGTTCCTTTATCAGAGCAGAAGTAATTAGTGAATAGCTATCATGAAACAACCAACAGTTTGGTAGTAAGGACGCATTACCTGGATTATGTGAGGACAAAATGCAAATTTTTGAACAATATAAGAAAGACCTAGGTCCCTTGGTTTCTCCGAGTCCTGGTGACTAATTTGGAAGGAGATGTCTTGATGTTCTGTGGTTTTATTAAAACTGGAAAGCTTAAGTTGTCAAACTAGCCAAAAACCTCGTAATTTTTGTTAAAGAAGGCATCCGTTTTCTGTTGTGATGGGGTTTTTTTGGTAAAACTGCTAGACTGGCTTTTTAATATAGCTTCTGAGATATGAGGTCTGCCTACAAAGCAATACTCATAAGAGTTCTACCTCATTCACTCTGATCTCGAGCTATGACCTCTTTGTTTTGTTGATTAACACCTCTGAAATCACAGTGATCAGAATTTAAGGCATGTGAAGTATTAGTTAGCAATGGTATACTTACTTCTCTGTGTGTATATACAGGAAAGATATAATTTTATATGAGAAAGTGATTCTTATCTATGACTTTTGTGATAGTTTGTGTCCCAGTAGCTTGTGGAATGAGCTTACTCATGTGTGCAGGTTCAGTTGGGGGTATGAAAATCATGCTGTGAGCTGTTGTTACTTTTGGGGTTAGGCCCAATGTGTCCCCTCCTATTTGGTTTCATTCAGTTTGGTGACTCATAACAGCACTACCTCAGTGGTGTTCAGAGAAATCAGCCAGCTAGCTTCTTGTACTTTGAAAGGATGTAATGTGTTTGGGGGATTTTTTGATCACTAAAGCGAAACATGTTTAGACCAGGATGGAAGGAGAACTGGGCAAATCTGTGTCGAAAGGTGTTTTTACGTACTTACTTTTCATAGCATAACCACCCTCGAATGTGAAGAGTTTGTTTTTTAAAACGGGAGGATTAGCTGACCTAATTTTATTTCTTGAGCAAACGTGTTGCCCTTGATTATGTTCTTCAAGCTTGCTGTGGCATATGGAGTTTATGGTGAATTTCTCTGTGGTGGAGAGTCAAGAGAAGACCAAAGTGCTGTCTTCATGTTCCTTATCTTTAAACATTCGAGAGGTGGTCATGCTTTAGACCTGAAAGACTCAGAAGATCAAAACCATAAAGAGCACAGAAATTGATGACCTACTGCTTATGAAAGAAATTTAAGGTGCTGTAGTCCTGATTACTTTAGCAAATGACTTGTTCAGTCCAGCAGTGTTGAATCCTGGAGCTAAGAACCACATATGACATTTTCTCTGTCTAGCAGTATAGCAGAGTACTTTGTGAGCTTGCTTCTAGCATGCATCAAAACTCAAGTAGTCTTTGGACTTCCTACTTGTAAAAATACTCAAGTTGATCTGCTTTATTTTGGTCAGTGTTTTCAGACAATGTAGTTTTTCACCCCCTGTTAGATAAGCATTTGTATATTTCAGCACTTTTTAAAATTGAGAAGGAAAATCCTGACTTTAAAGAAGCTTTTTATTCTCTAAAATACTTTGAAAGCATGTTCTTGTTCAACTATTAATCTGGTCTGCTATGTTTCTGACAGACAATAAGCTAAACTATGGGTATAAATTGCTCATGCATTGTGAATTATATTTGTAATTGATTTTGGACAGCCATAACTCGGTGAATTTCTTTGGTACACAAATCGGATGAGTTCCTGTTCATTACCTCTTATCTGCTTCCTTTTCCTGCCCCTTAAGTTTATTAAAATAAAACCCCTCCTGGCAGGAGAAGGTGAGAGTGGAAAAATAAATTTAAAGTGGGATCTATTGCGAACATAAAATAGCTATTTGTTTTTAATAGTAAAATAGAAAGACCTACTAATGAATAAAATTTATATTAGAGTGCTAGAAATTATTTGGCAATTGGTAAAACTTAAAATCATTTATAAAACTACAGTACTGTGCTACTAGTGTCAGAGAGGGTTCTTATGAAATGAAGTTTTCAAGTGTAGAGAATGAATTCTGTTCCGAAGGCTATCCAACCTGCAGGGAAATACAGAAGGTCCTGAAGCATCTTTTCTAGATTAAAATTCTGTGTGGAGCTTCTGGTCTACTCCATTCTACATGACCCTGTCTTGTATCATATGTCAACGTTGTCTTGTTTCCAAGTTATCACAAGTTTCTTGTTATAGATACATAAAGCTTAGGTCACTGGTTATCCCTGTCCTTCAGCAGGTAAAGGGTTCTCACAAGCGATTTGTTCATACTGAATGCTATATTTGCAGGAGTTAACTGTGCTGTGTTATTAGACTTGCAGTGGGAAATGGATATTCTGGCAACGTTCTACTATGTTTCAAGCCGGTGTCTGTATGACTATTGCCTTTCTCTGTGATCTCAGTATAAATTCAGTTTGGGGACTCATGCTGGAATTTACTCAAATCTCAAATTGACTACAGTACAGAGGTAACAGATATTCTGGAATTTCTGCTCTGAAATGCTGTGCTTCACCAATTTTGGTTTAAAAAGCTTCAGCATTTCTATTTGTTCTAGTGACTATAGTGTAGACTCAGTTATTTGTTTTGGTTCCGTTTTTGTTTTTCCTCAGTTTGTGTTGCAAAGCCCTTTTCTTTAAAAAAAAGTTCTGTCTTTATTTTTGATGAAGGGAATATGCTATTGCCT
The DNA here is from genome assembly GCF_017976375.1 of Cuculus canorus. Taxonomy (NCBI): domain Eukaryota; kingdom Metazoa; phylum Chordata; class Aves; order Cuculiformes; family Cuculidae; genus Cuculus; species Cuculus canorus. The sequence continues at coordinate 62,860,633 of NC_071404.1, forward strand.
CTGATTCTTTTAATGGATTATGAGGTCCGCACCAAGAGCCTCTAGTGACAAAATAAAAATGAGAGAGAACTCTTAGTTTTCATCACCTTTTGTGGAAAAATAAAGGGATCTGAGGAGCAAAGACTAAAACTACTTAAAAAGCGTAATTTGTCAGTTTCTCGTGCCAGGCTTTACTAAAACCACAAACAATAATCAATGTAACTTTAAACAATTCTTACTGTTTACTTTCCATATTTCTCCTTTTTAAAGTAACTTTCTTCTCTAGCCCCACATGACTTGCTTTATAGAGCAAATCTGAGATAAATGTCAGGACTGCCACTTGTTTGCCTTCTGCTCACCTGCCCTTTGCCCTTTTTGCTGTGTCTCCGTTACTGTGGTTTCTGCACCATAAACTCTTTATCATTATTCATATTGAAAGCTAATGGTATCACCTGCTGATACAACAGGTTTCTAGTTTGGTAGGAATGCTTCTGAAACACTAGTACAATAGATTTTATGAAGCAGAAATTCACCTTTTTTTGTCTCTGATCACAGACTTTTTTTGCATGTATCTTTTCGTAGAAAACCCTCAAAGCTAATACTGATAAAATTAAATACATTACAGTAGTGAAATGCACTATAAATTTCTTTGTAACAATGCATTTTTTTCATTACCTTACTATGTGTTTATAGGCAGTGCTAGGATTTGTCTTCTGTATAAACTATAAATGCTGATGACAAATACGAGTAAAAAAGTAGTTTTTAGAGCATCACTGAATATTGTGCATTTCTTAATATATGGAGTCTTCCCTAGTAGATTCCCAATAGGTACACCTCTGGCTACAGTCATCCTAGTTCAGTCACTTCTGTCCATTTCCAGTATAGATGATAAGGTAAGTCTGTGGCATTAGCTGGGTCAAGCTTGTAGTTTTGTCGATTTAAATCACAGTAAATTGGACAATCAGCTGTCTTAGTGATCATCTGTGGTTTTACTCTTGTGGAATGAGTGGAATTCAGCAAAAGATATGTAATGCTTCCAAATCTGTGTATATGTCCTTTCTATAAAATACATCAGATGCAAAATTACTTCTTGTCAGCCCCTTCACATGGGAGGATTGTGCCCCCCTCCTTGATTCCAAGACATCTTCATGCTTTTGAAGACATTTAATTTGGAATCTTGTACCAGTAAAAGATGATTTTGTTAAGTTTAGCTGACTGAATGAGGCTGAGAGCTGTCTTTCACCAGACTTTACCTAATTCAAAATTGTTGAGTTATGGGAGTCGCTTGTCCTTCACTTAAAATAAAAATTACAGACCTCCACTTGTTAAAATGTATTCTGGGTTACTATGGATGCACTTACTATTGAAATGATGTGTAGTGGGTTTTTTTTTGTTTTTTTTTCCAGATATTGATGCAAGGTGGAAATCACTTTGTCATTCACTTTGTTGTGGAAATACCATCCTGCATAGTCAAGTGTAGGAATTTAGGGAAATTTCATGGTCAGTTGAGAAATGCGTGGAATGTAGTAACTGAGATGGTAATGGCAGTCTTGAATTAGACATGCTGATGATTTAGAAAAAAAATCTTCTAGACTCTGAAGAAGGGCTGATTTGTACTTTGGCTGTGGTATCAACTCACTTCTGTGACTGCAACTTAAAACACACTCTAGGATGACAAAATGTTGAGGACAAAATCTAAGTCCACACAGGAAAACATTAAGTTTTCGTCACTCTTCCTCTAACTTGCCAGTTTTTATAAGCTTCTCATGACCATTCTGAAGCTGTAAGTGTGAATTACGTGTGCATTCTGTGTTTTCCAGAAGTCTTGGCATCCTGTACTGCCATTAGTAAGCTCTGTACAAACCTAAAATAAAGCTAAAAAAAGCAAAGGTGAGTCAGGTGTTTACATGTATCATATCTTAATAATGCAATATTTGAGGGATAATTTTTAATTAGCAGTCAATTCTACAAGTAAGCCCATTTGAAATGTGCTCATAGCTTACTTTAGAATTCTCCTTCAGAGGGGAATGCATCAGTTCAATGACAGATTTTTCTAGTTGGTGTCCTTTAACACAGGAGAGAGTGTCAGGTATCTATTACGGTTGCTTTCCTCTCTCTGAGCAGTATTATGTGTCAGCTGTCAAACAATAGTGGGCGAGATGGACCAGTGGCTCACCCAGTAGAGCAGGTAGCACAGTGAAGTAGTGGCCGTATGGACTGGCTCAGGAAAAACATTTGTGGATTAGAGAATAGAATGAAATGAGTCAAATACATCAGGAAAATAGGTAGATAGCATGTCAAGGTTGCTACAAAGGCTGAACGTTGCAGAGTGAGATAAAAATAGTTATTCATGTCTGTTGAAAGTGATTATTGGAGGAATGAACCAAGTACGCAGATTCAGTTGAGAGAAGTGGAGGTAAAGAGAAGTTTTTTTAAAGTGGCCATATTGGTTGAATACTGGAGGCTGAGCACAATCAAGGATGAGGTACTGCCTTAATTCTTTTTTAAGGCAATGTTGGTGTGGTGTGGTGTTCAGTACTCAGTGGCTGGTCAGTTGTACATTCAGATGCTGGAGCTTGCTGAGAAGTCCCAGCCTTCTGAAACTCATCGTGTGTGATTTTTTTCTTTTTGTGTGTTAAGGTTTCAAGTCTGATAGAAGATAAGAATGAGCTTTCCCTGTGGTTCCTTTCACTATCTCTATATTGGTTTTACCACCAAATGTGTAGTCTGCAGTCGTTTTTACTAGATAAGTTGGCAGCTTAAAGCATTTATAGCTTCTGTCTTTATGCAGTCATGAAGCTTTTTAACCTTAAGGAGGAAGCTTTAATCTATTGCACAGGTTAAATAAGCTCTGCAGTTTAGTCTTTGGATGTGAAATAACTGCTTGCTACCTTTGGTGTTTCTGTGTGTAAAACCCTTCAAGAATCTTTTCTGTCAAATTCAGTCTTGCATGCATAAAATTTATGCATAAATCTTTTTAAAGAACTTCTCTTCATTTTAAATGGGTCAATCTGGAAGAAAGTTTTTGTTCATAATCACTAATTACAGTTAGCTAACTTTCTGCCATTCACGTGTCTTCCCCAGTCCCTGGAGGCCTTCCTGACCTCATCGTAACGTTTTGCATGATGGTTTTTGGCATTAGCTTGACCTAATTACTGATGTCCTAATTTCAATTACATTTCTGCTCTCACTAATTCTGGATTTTACTGTTAGACTTAGTATCGTACTAGAGCATATTACTGCCTGATCAGAAACTAGTTTGGTCATTTTTTTAACTCTGGGGAGCCTTCCAACTTTGGCTGTTTGGAAGCTCAGGCCAGTTGCCAGGAATCTGAGGGCTCTAATTCATTTGCATAAAACAGGATACTCTTGCCACCTGCTATTTTAATACCACATGTGGCCGGTGGAGACTGTAGTTTCCAGTACACAGCGCTTCATATTTAGAGCAGATAGCAACTGAGATGCATCCTTGCTCAGCTGCTCTAGTCGAATTCACCAAATAGTGATGCTGCGTGAGTTGCAGTTGTACCTTTTCCTGAGACACAGTAATCTCTGTGCTGATACCAGAAGCTTGTTGTAATTTGTGAAGAGCTTGCATTCCTCCAGTGCTTTGGATTCCAAGGCTTCACAAATAAGTACAACTAGTTGCTAAATAGAAATACATTTGTGGAGAAAACCTAACACACTGGATTCCTCTGGTGGGAGCAGCTATGTCCCAGGCATGATTTTCTTGTTACTAGCTGCCTTGAGATGATATTTAAATGAGAAGGGCTAGTGGGAATAGGATGCACTCTGTTGCCTCCTGTAAAATGCTCTGATAATTTGAGCTGCAGGTTTCTTTACTGCAGCCTGCATATGATTCCATTGATGTTTTTGTATTCTACATGTATCTAGCTCAAAAAATTCATATGTACTATACAGCAAACTCAGATTATTTTTGGTATGCTTGAAAAGCTGAGAGTGAGTTGTTCAGGCAAAAAACTGTTCTGTTTTGTAGATGCAACTGAAGAAAGCAACACTTAGAGAGTTACTGGGTTAGCTTTCCTTTCCAACTGGAAATAAAACCCTGAGAAACCACTTAGGGCTTACCTGTTCGATGGAAGTGTTGTGTGTGTTCATGTCCACTCCCTCATTTGCTAGTCACCAGTTGTCTGTGATGTGACAGAAGTTACAGAAACAAATTAAGGAAGTGAAGCCTATTAGCCGCACTTAGATACTTCAGATTTCTAGTTTTATACTGGACTAACGCTGTAAAACAGTAACTGTAACAGTGTATAGGGTGACCTGTGGCTTATTTATTCTCTCTTTTGCGAATGCTGAAGGATTAGAGGTACCAAAAAGCAGCAGGTAAGATGGTCACTGTAACGAGAGAGCAATTTTTTTTATAAAAGAGCAGCAAGAGAACTAGGAACATCTTGCAGTGGCTTGAGAAGTATGTGATTGTTGAGTCTGGGATACTGAATGTTTGCTTGATAAATCTCTCACAAATTGGTTCCTTTATCAAACTGTGCAGGTTTGGGTTGAAAATGCACTAGTTACTTCCCCAAATATGATTGGGATGGGGGTGTGTAAAGCCTATTTAGTATAGTAGGGTAAACCTTGTTGCTTTAGAATTACTGGAAGACTTTGCAGGTCCTACAGCTTTGTAGTTTTAATACTGCATTATTAGAGAATTCTTTCAGTTATGCTCTTTGCATTTTTCAGGATTAAAACTGTATTCCTAAGGACAGTTGTTTTTTGCAGAATTATTAACAATTCCAGTAGACCTTGGAATCAAGTAGTGCTTAAAAAAACCCGAAACCAACCGAAGAAGAAAACCCCAAACCAACAAAAAAAATCCCAGAAAAGCTCTTTATGCAGAATCATAGCCAGAAGTTAAAAAAAAATGGCCAGTAGGACAGGAGTAGAATTGCTGATAAGCCTTAGGACGATGCAGTCTGGGACAGAATAGGAACTAAATGACTGATGTTGGTAATGGTGCGTGACTGTTAAATAAACAAATGGAAGCTATCAGTCCAGTCAGCATCTGCTGCCTGCTGATGTTTTTGTTGAAATGATGTATATGATCTGTCTGTAGTTTTGGTTGTAACTTGGTTGAAAAGAAGTTGTAAGCTTTTCCCCCCTATGCCTCGCTTCTAACAGGAGCGTAGTACTGACAGATTTGGTTCTGTTGTACTGTTTAGGTGCTGTAATGCCTAACTTTTGATATTTGATACAGAATATGAAACTGAATAACTGCTTGCATTTTTAGAATGCATTTTGAAATAGGTGACATGAAATGGGGAGGTATGTATGTTTTTATTGCTGATGTTATAGAATGGGAGAACACTGAGATGCTGGGAATGGACTTTTCAGTTGGGATTGCAGAAGGTTCTCTGTCCACTTTGTAATCTACAGCCAAGGGCCACCTTAAGAAGCTATGATGTTCTTAACACTTCAGATGTCCTTGATGTAAATGAGGTAGCAGTGATGCCCAGCTCAGCAATGAAGTGCCGTGAAAAGGACTCTTAGGCACAGAAACTGTACCGACAGCTTCCCAATCTTTATGCAGATCAGTAAAGGCTCATGAGGAAGAGATTGCTGTCTTTTCTTGCTGATTTCTTCCTCAAAAGTGAAGTCGCAATCTTGTGCCATGCTAAATTATCTACTATTTAACCTCACACCAGGACACTCTGCTTTGTCCTTTCTTTGTTCCTCCTTGTCTTTTCAGTTACTTGGCACCTGCTGCCTTTGTCTTGGGCTGCAAAAGTGAGTCCTGAGCACTCACTGGGTTCTCTAGTGAGCTGGGGAGCTGTGAATGCCACTGTGTGCTGCAGTTGCTGTGGATCAGCTGGTTGGCAGGGGTATTGCCTTTGGGGAGACGTTTATTCCATGACTCATCTGAGACCTGGCACTAAAGATTTTTAAAGTGAAATGTATATTGCTCTCTTGGAACTTTGCTGGCTTAGTAAAGTCTCACCTGTGCAGAAGTGAAAGCCACCCTGATTTCTGTCCTTAGTAGAAAGATTCAAATTACTATTTGTCACGAGTGCACAGCGATGATGGTGTAAGTGACTTGAAGGGTGACATTTCTAATACCTCTTCTGTGAAGACTAGGCTCATATACAGCAAAGAATGCTAGATTCATGGGTATGGAGAGAAGACTTTGAAAGAAATGAGTCTCAGACCTTGTGTTTAAAGTGTTTGAATAAGGTTCTCCAGTCACTCACGTGACTGGAAATGTTTGGAACTGGAAGACGGTGGATGTCAGGGCTTTACTTAAGCCTCCGCTTGTCAGGGATTTTCTTTATGGTGTGCAGAATCATGATTTCCTTCCTGAAAGGTGGATTATCTTCAGGTGCAGGGATTTGTCCGATAACTGGAGTTGGTTAGACATATTTCAAAAAGATAGAGTTTAGACAACAGAAGCTTGGGATTCCTGTTTCTGGATGGTGCTATTCTTTTGCAGAAAAACAATATCCTAATTTCCAACTAAGTCTTGTTTTATGAGTGTGATTGGTACTTCTCTGTGCTGTCTTGAGAGAATCTGATTGTCATGATCAAACTGAAAGAAAATGTCTTGTAATGACTTCAAGATAAAAGTTTTTGTCATGTATTGTCTGCCCTCCTGCCCCGCCCTTCTCTCCCCCAAAAAAGGGAAAAATGATTTTCACATTGTCAGATGATGTAGATGACTAACATCATAATAAGGCAACTTATTGTTCAGGCTTTCCCTCAGCTACGTTTTGTGTGGCAGATTGAGAAGTCTGGAAAACTGGATACAGAGTGCAAGTTGGGAAGAAAAAATACTGAAATGTCTCTTGAGAGGGAACTTAATATTGATGCCTTTGCTTTTGTTCTTTGAACTTTAAAGATGGATATGTCTGTAAGGGTTATTAATTAAATATGTAAAGAGTTGTTGGGGTCTCTTACAATTCCAATCATATATGTAAAAGTAGAGGTAAAATTTTAGAGGAGCAAACTAACTCTGCCCAAATAAATTGTCTTAAAATAATATCACGAGTTTACAGTTTAGTTTAATCACTGTAATAGAACTTGATATAAAAGTTTTGTTTCAAATTCGAACTTTTGAAATCAAATCCTAGCTGTATAGATGTCATTATCTTGTCGCTGTGTTGTGGCAGACTGGTGAAACTACAAGTGACTGGGAAAGTGGAAACGTAAGCCTTATTTTTAAGAAGGAGGCAAAAAGGAAGACCTAGGGAGGTAAAGGCCAATCAGCCTCACTTCTGTGCCTGGCAAGATCATGGAGCAGGTACTCCTGGAAACTACGCTAAGCCACGTGGACAACAGAGAGGTGATTGATGACAGCCAGCATGGCCCCCCTAAGGGCAAATCCTGCCTTATGAGTTTGGTGGCTTTCTGTGATGGGACAGTGGATAAGGGAAGAGCAACTGACCTTATCTGCCTGGACTAGAGTAAAGCATTTGACAGTGTCCCACATGACTTTCTTCTCTCTAAATTGGAGAGACATGAATTTGACAGATGGGCCTGTTGGTGGATAAAGAATTGGCTGGATGGTCACATTCAAAGAGTCATGGTCCACATCTTGATGTCTGGATGGAGACTGGTGACGAGTAGTGTACCTCAGGGGTGTGCATTGGAACTGGTATTTAACATCTTTGTTGCATACATGGACTGTGGAATTGAGGACACCCTCAGCAAGTTTGCTGGTGACACCAAGCTGTATGTGGAGGTTGGCACAGTGGAGGGAAGGGTTGCCATCCAGAGTGACCTTGACAGTCTTAGAGATGTGGGCCTGTGTGAACCTCATGAAGTTCAAGGCCAAGTGTAAGGTCCTGCACCAGGGTTGGGGCAGTCCCAAGCACAAATACGGGCTGGGTGGAGAATGAATTGAGAGCAGCCCTGAGGAGAAGGACTTGGGTGTGTTGGTGGATGAGAAGGTGAACATGAGCCAGCAAATTGCGCTTGCAGCCCAGAAGGCCAGTTGCAACCTGAAGTGCATTAAAACCTCTAGGAGGTTCCTGGAGTGTGTGGAAGACAACTTCCTCACACAACGGGTTAGTGAACCAACAAGGGAGGGCGCCCTCCTCAACCTGGTGTTTGTGAATAGAGAAAGTCATGTGGGGGATGTGACAGTTGGGGGACGTCTGGGACTAAGCGATCATGAGATGATAGGGTTTTCAGTTCTAGGTAGGATAAAGAAGGGGATTAGCAAAACGGTCACATTAAACTTCCAGAGGGCAGACTTTGGACTGTTCAGAAGGTTGATTGGCAAAGTCCAGTGGGAGACAGTCCTTCAGGGCAAGGGAGCCCACGAGGGTTGGGTGCTCTTAAAAAACGAAATCCTAGCAGCTCAAGAGCAAGCCATCCCTGTGTTCCGGAAAAGGAGATGGCAGGGGAAAAAGCCAGCTTGGTTGAGCAGGGAGATCTTGAGATGCATCCAAAAGAAGAAGAAGGTCTATGAGCTTTGGAGGAAGGGACAGGTATCTTGGGTGGACTACAGGGAGGAAGTAAGATGGTGCAGGGAAAAAATCAGGAGGGCTAAGGCCCAACTAGAAATCAAATTGGCTAAATCTGTGAAAGATAATAAAAAAATACTTCTACAAATACATCAACAAGAAAAGGAGGACTAAGGACAATATTCAGTCCTCATTGGATGCAGAAGGAACAACAGTGACGGGGGATGAGGATGAGGTACTTAATGCCTTCTTTGCCTCAGTCTTTAATAGCAAGGAAAGTTGTTCCCTCCGTGTACAAACCCAGGAGTTAGAGGAGCAGAATGAGGCTCCCATGATCTAAGAGGAGGTGGTTAGAGACTTGCTTGCCCACCTAGACACCCACAAGTCTATGGGGCCGAATGGGATCCACCCAAGAGTATTGAAGGAGCTGGCGGATGTCCTTTCAAAACCCCTTTGCATCATCTTCCAGCAGTCCTGGCTGACTGGGGAAGTTCCACTAGATTGGAGGCTGGCTGATGTTGTGCCCATCTACAAGAAGGGTTGCAGGGAGGATCCAGGGAACTACAGGCCTGTCAGTCTGACCTCAGTGCTGGGGAAAGTCATGGAACAGGTAATCTTGAGTGCTATCATGAAGCACATGCAAGAGAACCGGGTGATTAGGCCCAGTCAGCATGGGTTTACGAAAGGCAGATCTTGCCAAACTAACCTGACTGCGTTCTATGACAAAGTTGACAAAGTGACTCAACTGCTGGATGGGGGAAAGGCTGTGGATGTAGTCTTCTTGGACTTCAGTAAAGCCTTTGACACAGTTTCTCACAGCATTCTTGCTTCAGAAACTGTCAGCCTCTGGCCTGGACAGGCGCACACTCTCCTGGGTTGAAAACTGGTTGGATGGCCGGGCCCAGATAGTGGTGGTAAATGGAGTTAACTCCAGCTGGAGGCCAGTTACAAGTGGAGTTCCCCAGGGCTCGGTACTGGGTCCAGCCCTGTTCAGTGTCTTTATCAATGACCTGGATGAAGGCATTGAGTGCACCCTCAGCAAGTTTGCAGATGACACTAAGCTGGGAGGAAGTGTGGATCTGCTGGAGGGTAGGGAGGCTCTGCAAAGGGATCTGAACAGGCTGGACCACTGGGCTGAGGCCGATGGCATGAGGTTCAGCAAGGCCAAATGCCGGGTCCTGCACTTGGGGCAGAACAACCCTATGCTACAGACTGGGGGAAGAGTGGCTAGAAAGCTGCATGGAAGTGAAGGACCTGGGGATGTTGGTTGACGGCCGACTGAACATGAGCCAGCAGTGTGCCCAGGTGGCCAAGAAGGCCAATGGCATCTTGGCTTGTATCAGAAATGATGTGACCAGCAGGTCCAGGGAGGTTATTCTCCCTCTGTACTCGCCACTGGTGAGACCGCATCTCGAATACTTGTGTTCAGTTCTGGGCCCCTCACCACAAGAAGGATGTTGAGGCTCTGGAGCGTGTCCAGAGGAGAGTGACAAAGCTGGTGAGGGGGCTGGAGAACAAGTCTTATGAGGAGCGGCTGAGAGAGCTGGGGTTGTTTAGCCTTGAGAAGAGGAGGCTGAGGGGAGACCTTATTGCTCTCTACAACTACCTGAAAGGAGGTTGTGGAGAGGAGGGAGCTGGTCTCTTCTCCCAAGTGACAGGGGACAGGACAAGGGGCAGTGGCCTCAAGCTCCGCCATGGGAGGTTCAGGCTGGATATCAGAAAAAAAATTTTCACAGGAAGGTTCACTGGGCACTGGCAGAGGCTGCCCAGGGAGGTGATCGAGTCACCTTCCCGGGAGGCGTTTAAGGAACGGGTGGATGAAGTGCTCAGTGGCATAGTTTAGGGAGTGTTAGGAATGGTTGGAATTGATGATCCCGTGGGTCCTTTCCGACCTGGTGATTCTATGAAAAGGGCATGACCAGCAGGTTAGGAAGATGAATTTCATGGCTCATTCCTATCAAAGTTCCTACCTACTCTGGTAGCTGAAGCCCAGTATCACCCTGAACAGGGTATTTCCATGCCATTCAGTGTAATAATGTTGCATGTTACAAGAACAGCACAGGCTTAATGACCATTTTCTGGCATGCGTGACACCTATTTTGTGGAATAGCCCTTCAGTTTTGGAATTCACTTTCTTCATTTTCTGTGGATTGGCAGTGCTTTTGACTTCTGTAGCACTGAGTTAGAGGTGATTTTGACTTTTCAATTTTCTGTTAGAAGGTAGGTATATGAGGAAGGAGTTGAATAGCTTTAAATGCTTATTTATATTCTTCTTCCGACTGAATACTCACTTTCACAGCTTTTAAGAGTCAGTTTTAATTACTTTCCTATAAATCTATTGTTTACATGTATGAGTCTAGATAACTAGAGTTCTGTTTCTGAATGCTCTCTAGGAGTTTGGTTTATCAAGCATACCTGTAAATGAGTTTCTTTGCTTGTGGCCTTCCTGTGTGCGTTGGAAAAAACGCTTGAAAGCACATATGGATTCTTAAAATGGGTATTGATCACTGTAATGATGAGATCAAAGCAGTGTGAAGGGTTTCTCAATTGCATTAATTGTGTGTGTGAATTGCTATATTAAAAGATTCCTGAACCTCCAACTTAATCCAAAATTTTGAAAGCCAAGATGCCTTTGTTTAAAAATGTTAATAGCTTGGCCAAGAGAAGCTATTGTCAGTTACCAGCATGCAAGCTGACTGTCTCTGGTTAAATTAAGTGTAGTGTAAAAGGAAACACAGTAATGAAATTTATGTATGGCAGTTATATTAATTAAATATTAGTTACCCAAGCGTGATTTTTTCATTTTAACACTGCTTTGTTATGTGTAATACTGTAGTTGCGATCTCTGTATGGTGTGATTCCACGTTCCAGTGCTGCGGACTAGGAAGGAATTTATGTGGTCTCTGAGTTTTGTATTATGAAGTAGCATGCTCCTCTTTTGAGATATATTCATCTTACTGAGATGATGTCTATATCAAGGATGGGTGGTATAAAAGCAAGGAGAAGAAGTGTTATTTTTATTTGCTAATTCTGTAAATGTAATGGGGCCCCCAAGAGTCAGGCCAGGCTCTTTCCTTTTAGTCCATTAGCTACAGCGTTTCGGCAAACAATGTAGGCTTATTTGCTCCAAGTAGATGGTCATGACCGATACAGCACCTTTAGTTATTTAAGTTTTGTAGGAAGAGGAATGAAGGTCCAGATTTTTCAACAAGATTGTAAGAATATGCAGAGTGGCAAAGGTTTGGAAACAGCTACTTCTGTTATACAGGAGCTGCCTCCTTTGAATCATTCATGCATAGAACTGCAGAGACTGATGCTACTGATAATTTTGGATAGGTGATGCAAACTGAAGTGCCCCAAGTTGATTGCATGCAACAGTCACTGTTGTGAGTCATTTTCCTCCTGGGCTGTGCTTTCTTTGCTGCACCATCAAGAAGTGTTTCACAATTGCAAGGTGCTCTAGTGGAAGGTGTCCCTGTCCATTGCAAGGTACGTTGGAACTACATGTTATTTAAGGTCCCTTCCAACCCAAAGCATTCTATAATTCTGTGATTTGCTTTGTACTCATTTTTTGTAGCTCCTGTATGATGCTGTGCCCCTGTGACAGCTTCAGAGGGTTCAGCCTTTGTTCTGATAAACTCTTCTAACACAGACACTTGCTGCTTTCAAAATGGTTTTAAATGTGTGTTTTCAGCTGGGTGGAGTCAGGTACCAAGGAAATGGAGTTGGGAGCTATAGTTACAATTCCTTATCAGAACTCACAAGCAGGTTAGTGTCAGTCTTCATCTTCTTTTTAAAGAGAACAAGAAACTAATTCGTGCCAGTACCTTTTTGAATTTGGTGGCTGATATTGAGTTAAGGCTCTGACTCTATTGTTGTAACTCGGAACATGACTCCCCCAATAAATAGCCACACATACTTTACAAACTACAATGAAATAAAATTGCAGTAGCATTCACTTTTCTTGTACCGTGTCTACAAGGAATGCCTTTTGGTTCAACCACAAATCCTGTTGTGAGACCAGGATTGTTGCTAGCAGGCAGCTAGTACGCTGAAGCTCAGCTCTTGTTCTCAAAGAGTAACAAGCTGTCCTCCTTGTGAAGGGCTCAGGTTCCTTGTCTTTTCTTCTTCTAGCCTCCCTTAAGCAAGTGGATGCATTACTGGTCATATGATGATAACATATTCTGTAACTATTTCAGGATTATCTGTCAATTTATTTGAGAATATATTCCAGAATTCTACTGCTGTTAGCTAAGGTCGTGAAACACCCACTGAGGAGTACTTGGTACACATAGGTTGCCATTTGGATGTTTGTTTTCCAATTCCTGGGGCAGAGTATATGGCAAATAGTAGAAACCTACATACAAATAGGAAACTAACAAGTGCAACTGTTAATTAAGAGAACCGGAATGAAGAACTGAGATCTTAAAACTGAAATGACACTGTCAAATGAGCTAAACTTGGTGTTCTAAGACAGTTTGGGTGTCTACATTGGTTACCTGCTGAACAAGGTAGGACTGATATTCCTGAAAGGCCAGTTTAGCAGCAGGAAATTGTTGTGGCAATTGTAGTTGCCCCATATTAAAAAAAAAGTGTGAGAAGAGAGGAAGAAAAGAAAGATTATTATTTTTAAGCTCTTTAATTTACTATATAGGTATATTTTTAGCTGTTTGTAAACTGTCACAACTGTGACTTAAGATCTTCAGAATATTATTTAGCTGAATCAGCAATGACCTAGCACTTTAAATGAGGTTACAGATATCAGAGGTGGGGGTGGTATTCTACAGCTTTAGACAGTGGAATATGAAGTTTTGTTGTCTGGCATTTTGCTTTGATATGGTTGTGACCTGTCTTATAACAGCAGTTCTCACTGCAGGAAATCTGTGGGGGAAAAAAAAAATCAAAAAATAAAAGCCTTTTGGGAAGATGACAAACTTCTGTGATTTGTTGAAACGTGTTTCCCCCCTTGAAGTTAACTTTCTCCCACCTGCAGTGAGTGATGAGATTTTAGCATCTTTACATATTAAGATTTCATTGCCAACTGTCACATTGCATAGAGCTCCACATTGTTATAATAGAAGAAATGAAGACAGAAGCTGTTCTTGGTGGTGGTGTAAAGTGAGCAGCTTGTTTCTGTAAAGGCAGGAGACAAGCTATGTCTGTCTCATCCCATTGCTTTTGTGTTGTGCAGAGAGAAATTTCTGAAGCAGTGTGTCCTAAAACCTGAAGTGAATTCTTGCTAGAACTTGAAAGCAATATTTGCTTGAACTCAAAAACTAGTTGTATGAATGCAAAATGTTTCTTTTATTTAAAAAATAAAAGAAGAATAAAATGTAGCAATAGAAACAGTAGTAATTATTTGTCAGTATGCAGAGCAGCTGAAGAAAGCATGTTGAATATACTGAGGTGGTCCTATTTGCTAGGACCTAAAAATTACAGTGGGAATTGTTTTTCTGTTTTATCTGCTGATTCTCTGGAATGTATGTACTGAAGAAGAAGCTTTGAATAGGGGAAGTTCTTGAGATGAAAACCTGAGAATTCTCATTTCTAAATCTGAAGTCAGAAATGTGTGATTATTTTCAGCTAAAGCTCTTTGGAGTTCCTGTGTATTACCTGAGGCAGAGGTACCTTGTGGACTAAGCTATAAGTTGCCTGGTTTTGTGCAGCAAACTGCAAGTTTAAAAGGTGATGTGCAAGAATGTGCAAATACATTGTAATTCGAAATACCTAGCTTGCTAGCTAGTTGTGGGTGCCGCTGTTGTCACTGCCATCTGTGCAGATGGTGATAATCACAGTTACTGCCAACAACCTTTTGAGGCTAGAAACAAGAGCTTTCCTAGTGTCTACACCCAATGTGTAAAACTCCTTGAACCATCAACAAGACTAGTGCTTGTAATTTGAAAAATTTGTGTCCCCTAGGACAATGATCTTAATTTTTTTGCAAATCTGCTTGATTTGATGGAAAAAAATAATGCTGTTTTGGTGATTCATGGGCTAAATACATGTTAAATTTTGGAATATGTAAATTGGATGATTTCATAAATGTGACATTCTTATGCAGTTGCAATAAAAACTGCTACTAATTTTTGGAGTAATAGGAGACATAAGCAGAGAAATTTACTCCTGTCTCCCCACCAAGCTCTTTAAAATTCTTCCTAAAATGGATGCATTTACCAGTTTATATTTGACAATCTTATAAAGTGTTGTTTTTTTAATTATTGACTTTATTCATGTATTTTTTTATTCCAAAATTGTTATTGCTCTATAAGTCTTCTATTAGTTTTGTACTAATCAGAGTGAGAAACGTGACTGAAATATAATATGAAAAAGAAATCTTATTTTATTGCTTCTTAAGTGTTACTGTCTCACAAGAGCATTCTTCTGATTACCTGCAGTCATTAGAACAGTCTGTAGTGCCATGTGTAACACAATTATAGTATAATAGATGCTGAGGAAAAACAGTTAAATCAAGAAGGGATTCTGAGCAAATGGATATGTAATATTTTAGGAATTTAAGAGTCTTTTGTGGAGACTTTTTCATCTGTAGTTTATTTTCTATAACCCACTGCTTCCCTCCTTGGTTCTCTCAGTGCAGTATTAGGGTGGCAATAAAGTGATGGCCACTGGTAACTTTTCTGAGAGAATGTTGTTACTGTCTGTTTCATCTGTATTTGCTGCTGGGTAATGAACTGGATTATGCTTTAGCTGTCCTTTGCTGCAAACTCTCCTCTTTGCTGGAGGTGCCCACATGCTGAAAGAGGGAACCGCTTTAGCGGTTCTTTACTTTATAGGCATCAGGAGTTGTATCTGTCTTTGGAGTTAAACAGCTAAATAAGCTCCAGGTTTTTGCAAGCAGCACGCGGACTGCTTAAGGAAGAAGATGATGAATGTAATGCTCGGCACTCTAGTTAGTTCTCTTAAGGGAAAATGTTTAAAACGGGAAGACAACCTTGCTTGATAGGATCTTTTGAGTTTGAAGGGTAGTGGCATTCAGCAAGATAATTTGATTTAGTAATGGAGTAGATTGGTGATTTTGTTTAAAATAGCATTGATTTCTTCTTAAAGCTTTGTTTACCTTATTTAAAAAAGGGGTCTTTGAATGGGTTGATAGAATCCCTGGAATAGAATAGTTAATAAAATTCTTTTAATAGTTGGTGTTGCAGTCAAATGATGGTTTGTTAGAATTATTCTAGTTGCTGAAAGTTGTATTGTTACCTGGCTTGTCTGTAAATTGCTTTGTACAAAGGTTACAGACTTTATTTGGCAGTATTTTGTCAGAGTATGATTGAGGCTAGCTTTATCCTTTGATAAGGTTATAAATAAGTATAGATAGAATTTCTTCTTTCTATGACTTTTCCGATCTGAACATTCTTGTAAGCATTTGATTGCGCTGAACATAAACATGTTCCACAAGTCCCTTTCCTGTCTCTTATCTCAAAATTTGCATGGGAGGAAGGAAAGAAGATAGTTAAAATTTTTATATTGAAGTACTTTTCAAATCATGGAAAGTGGTGTCTGTATTTGTATCACTGCTGCCTTTTGTATTCCACATCTGTCACTGCCCAGCTGTGTTTAGGTAAATGTTGCTAAAGACAGCATTACACATAGAACAGGTGAGTAGCAACAAGAATGAGATCAGTATTAGATTAATTTTGAAATAAGAATTGCTTCGTAAGCAGGTGTTGTATTCTGTGTTGAATGGTTTGCAAAAAGAATCGAATAATAAACAAAAACACAGACCTCTCCTTTTAAAAATTATACATCAAAAAAATCATACTATTTTACCTTTCGTCTTCTATCCACTCTCATTCTGTTTTCCCTACTGTTGATGATTGGTAACTGAATGATTTTTGTTCAGTATTTCAGTTTACATGTGTTAAAAAAAAAAAAACAAACTGGAAAAAAAAACCAAGCCAGAAAAAAATAACCTGATCTTTTGAAAGTAAGTGTGTAAGGTATAATTTCACAGTATAAATATATTCAAATAGTGATGTCAATGTATAAAATAAGAATGCTATGATTGTAGGGCTAAAGTAGCCATACATGGGCACCTGTGTGCCTCCACAGACTTATTACCTTGACGAGGACGTAATGTGGATAAAGTATTCATCTGCTTCACTCATACTGCATAATTCAGTTTTAAGTAAATGCTAAATAGGAAAAAGTTGTTTATATCATAAATTTGAAAAGGGAAATTGAGACTTTGCTAGGTGAAAAATTACCCTTACTTTCCAAACATCCTAAGGATATTGCAGAAAACTTTGGGTTTATAAGTTTAATAGGATTTTGAAAACTTTATTACACTTACTGCAAGTGTTTGAATAAACAGTTTTTTTTTGTCTTGCTGTTTTTAACTTAGCAGTTGATGTAGCTGAAACAATGTGGTCATGATGCCAAAACCTTTATTTTATTTCTTAATTTTTCAGTTACAAAAAGTGAAGCGTTCTGAAATACAAATTGTGTGCTTACCTGTAATGCCAGTAGGAGGACACGAGAGGTTTACTTTGGGTTTTTGTATTAACTGAATTTAGAAAACACAATGTGGATGTTTACATTTAGAGACCAGCCTGAGTTGTTTGCAGTGAAGTGAATAAAAGCTATCTTCATTGTACTTTGTGTGTGTTAAAACATATCAGTTTACACTTTAAAGTACTTATTTTCAAGCGTCATAAATTTAAGGTAAAAGCTTATGTAGTGTGTTTTACAGACTTTTTTTTTTTAGCTTTTTATTTAAATTTGCCTTGTTAGTAAGAGCCCACAGTTGAGTTTGAGAGGGCTATTCTGTAAAGCTGTAGGGCTGCAGAGCTATATACCCTTAACATCTATTTCTCAGCTTACATAATTTTGCATGAGTTTCCTCTTACCTTAATTGAATATATATTTTGTATTATTTACTCACAGCTTCTGTTTTATTACAGTATTCTTGAATGTTACCTCCATTCTGTTTTTCTTGTCCCTTGGATTTGTGTCTCGATTTTTGGGCTTCTGTGAAATACTGTTCTTGTGTATGATGCAAATCATTCTCAGTAGTGTTGCACGCATGCTGTCTATAGCTATGCTTATGGGCTTGTTTAATTTGTGGTCCTACATAGAAGCATGAGAGATCTATAATATTGTATTAAAAAAACAGTTACTAGAATTCTGTTGAAGGAACATTGTTCAAGTTAGAAATGTACTGTTTTGTGACATTGTTGTGGTGGTTGAAATAAAAACATATGAGGCAGGAGATGTTATAATAGCAGATCAGTCAAATATGTAAAGTGTTAAAAAACAAGATAAAAATATTTTAGAAAAGAGCAATGTTATTCCTAAAATTCAGATACCGAAAGGCTTATGTTGGACTAGTACTGAAGAATTTACAGATGCCAATAAAAGCTTTCCTTGAAGGACTTTCAAGTATAGATTGTAAGGCCAAGCGATCAATCCGTTAATATGACCTCCTGCATAACATCAGCCATAAGGACAACTAACATTTTATGCACTTAGTCCTCAGACTAAGTGTAAGTAGATCTTTGCAAAGTGGGTTAGGGTACAGCTTAGAACAATTGCCAGTAAGTGTGCAGTCATTTAGGTTTGAGTGGCAGTAGGTTTAGCAGTGCAAAAAATTAAGAATAGACAAGTATTTCATATAGGAGGTGTTCTGCTAGAGATTTGAAGATGTTGGAAATGCTGCACTAAAATGACTACCACTGAGTCTTGTGGAGTGTGGCTCAACCTTGTAGAGTAGCTAAAAGAATCTGGGTTTTGTGAAATACTACAATAAATGGTGCATAAACTTTGATTGCAAAGGGAAGGAAATTCATTGCTCTAATGAAAGCCCAACCAAAGATGCTAAAATTGACTCGATACCTTGGATGGAACTTTGGCCTTGCAGTAATATCTCATCTGTGCTAGGGAAATCTGGAAACCTGGACAACATGCTATTTGAACTGGTACAGATCTGATTGGGTCAGGAACAGAAAGGTGTTGAAAAATGTCTTGGCTGTCATAATTCTGTTGTGCTTCATATAAAAATTCATCTTGCTGTAGCATTAATTTTTTTATGTGAGATGTAGGATGTAGCTCATCTTGGGATGAAGCTGAAATATTTGTTGCCCGGCAGGTAACCCCTGTTGATAGGCAAGGTTGGTGACCATACATAGTTTCTTCTGTGGTGAATTTCTACAGGTATGTTTTTATATTTTGGCTGCTGTCATAACTAGGAGAATTATTTCAGATGATTGAGAGTTTATACACTTGTATGGTCAAAGTGCACTTGAGAAAAGGCACCTGTTTTGATCCTGATAGTTTCATAGAGATTCATGTGGTGACAAGACAAATTGGGTAGTAGGAATTTATACCATATCCTCCTTTATATCAGTTCCAGTGGATTTAGACTGGCTAATGTGCCAATATAATATATTGTGAGTGGGAGCTGGCTGCGCTTCACTGCTGAGGAGGCTGTGAATAGACATCACCACAGTGAGTTTTGGAAGGAAGCCAACGACACATTGTAGGGTTTGCTTAGAAGGATTACAGAAAGTTTTTCTGATCTGCATCTGAAGTGTTAGGTCTGGTTTGACCCTCAACTGCTGTGAAATGACTGCAAAGGCGGCGCAGACAGGTGACACAGTATGGTGTCCAGCTGATGAGTTGTGGCCTCCTCTTCCAGGTACAGACCACAGTTTTCTAATGAATGCCTTTCCCAGAGTTGGGTTAGATTGTTTTCAGGGCAGGGAGGAGCACAATGGTGCTTTATATCTTTAAAAAATTATGTTGCTCTAGAATTAACGATTTCATTTTTGTAGTGGAGTGCTTTGCCAGGAGCAGCTTTGTAAACACTAGCACAATCTACAGTCACTCGAATTTCGTTTCTGCAGTGAAGTTTAAAATGCTGTGATTAATCTTTTGTTTTAGTTTGTGGCTTTTTGTTTGTCATTGGTATCCAACAAATAAACAGTAAGCCAAGTTTCTTTTGACGTGCTGGGTTGGTGAAAGCTAGCACTCAAAGAAGTAAAATGAGTTTGACTGTACCTATCTATTCTACAAGATATTTTGCCAATAAATCTTACAGAAACCATAATGAACAATCTTTTAGTATAGAAATATGTTTAATGAGGTTAGTTGTCCATAAATTTATTTGGTATTAAACTTTTTTTTTGTTGATTGACAAAAGATCAAAATGTTATGTGCTACAAGAGGAGTATGTTTGTAACATGAACTAGTAGGCAAGTGAATAGGGATGTTCTCACTGAGGTTTTACTGTTACTGGGTAAAATTTCAGGTCACAGAGAAACTGTATTCTCAAATGTCAAGTCCTCAAAGTAATAAGGACCATAAGAGTGTCCTTAAGGAGGCATGTTTTAGTAATCCTGACATCTGCAGGAATGGATGTGAATAGTGTTAGAATTTCATTTGCTATTGTAGAGTTGAAAAGAAAACATACAAGTATGTAATCATGCTTTTAAAATTATTTTTTAAACTATGTACTGGTTTGAAAGGGGAAACGAGTTCTGTTGCTACTGCTGTCATCCTGTTTTTTAAAACCTTATTTTAGAGTTCCTGTGCAGGAAAGTGGATTCTTCCGGATGGAAGTGGGGTGAATTGTATATAAATACTTATTTTGTGTATAAATATGAGTTAAGCTGGTTCCTGTCAGATATATTTGCAGTGACTAATTTTTAGAAAAGTCTTTAACTTCTGCCGTATTTTCACATCCAAGCATCTGAAACTTTGAAATTAGGCTTGTGTATCATTCAGTTTCAGTGCATTTATTTTGGAAGATAGTTCCATACATACTGGAGATCTGTTACCTGAAATGCCCATGAGATGGTGCTCATCAGTCTTATTTTTGTGTAGCAGCAGATCTGTGCATAGTTCTGACTTACGAGTAAGGATGCTGTGCTGTCTTTCTAAGAGAAGGAAACAGAACAAACCCAACTAACATTATCTTAAATTAATATACAAAATACCTATTACTATACTATTTTGAAGTGTACATAGAACAGTCTTGGTATCCCTGCTCATCTTTGGGAAGATTGATTTGATGCTAGTTTACACAAATGATAGACTATCACTTAATTTTTCTTTTCTTAAAAATGATTTTTTAAGGTAAAGAATAAAAGTTTTTTAGATATCTATCCTACTTTGTGCTGCTTTTTTTCCTTCTGTTTTTCTCAAAGATCCGTGAAGTTTTCTTTATAGAAAACATTCTGCTGCTTATCCACATTAATGTGTTCTGTAATGTCTTTCTGTGGGAGTTTCATCAGTTTAGATTGTTTGTTTTCCTGTTGACTTATGCAGGCAGTCTATAACAAGCAGCGTAAAACAGTGGGCCTTGGGAGAAATGTTAAACTCTTGTTAACTAAGGTAGGTAGGATAGTTCTTTCTTTGAGCTGGACTCGCAGTGTTAGAAGCTTCAGTGCTGTTTCTCGAGAATGTGCTGTGCAATTTCAGATGCGGTATGGGGAGAAAACCAGCAAAATAAGAGGAAGCGATTAGAGTGAAGTGTTCTCTTTCTGAAGTGAGGTTACCAGAATACTTATAGCTGGCTGCAGCACAGTAGAGCCGGATGTGTTGTTTTACACTCTGTTTCAGGCTGGTTTTATTGGAATTTTGAGAGCAGTAACCTGAATGGTCTGAGGGAGCTGGAGGGAGGTCTGGAATAGGACATAGCTGACACAATTAAACTCTCAACAAAGGAGTTTTCAGTACTGATAGATGAATATGCCTCTCTATTCCTCTCTTGTGAGACCTCATCTGGAATCCTCAACATAAGAAGGATACGGGTTCAAAGAAGGGTTACAAGGATGATTCAAGGGCTGGACCACCTCCCATATGAGGACAGGCTGAGAGTTGGAGTTGTTCAGCCCGGAGAAGAGAAGGCTCCAATGAGCCTTATAGTGACCTTCCAGTGCCTGAAGGGGCTAGAAGAAAGCTGGGGAGGGGCAGTTTACAAAGTTTTGTAGTGATAGGACAAGGGGAAATGGGTATAAACTGGAGAGGGTCAGATTTAGACTAGATATAAGGAGGAATGTCTTCACTATTAGTGATGAGGCACTGGCACAGGTTGCCTGGGGAGCTGTAGCTGCCCCATCCCTGGAAGTGTTCAAGGCCAGGTTGGATGGAGCCTTGGGCAGCCCGATCTAGTGGGAGGTATCGCTGCCCATGGCAGGGGGGTTGGAACTAGATAGGCTTTAAGGTCCCTTCCAACCCATGATTCTATGGTATGTATACCGGAGTTGGTTGTACCAGAACCTGAATGAAGTTACTAGGGACACTGTAAGACAACACTTAAACAAATATCTGCTAAGTATTGTTAGCAGAGATTGCAGGTCTCTGAAAATGAGAACAGCTTTAAATTTGATGAGTTGGTCTGGCGGAGGTATCGAATGTTTGATTTTTGATTGTCTTTTTACAGGCTGCTGCAGTTAGATTGGACTGAGAGGGCAGACGCAAATCTGTTTCCTCTCGGAACTTCTTTTCCCTTCCAAATTGAAAATGAAGGCAAAACCAGAAGCGGATGCAGCACTGTAGGTAGAGGAAATTAAAGACAAGTACCAACTGAAAAGCAGGGTTTCTTGCCTTTTTTTAGGGGGGAAGGGAAAAAAAGTGAGTTCTGTCTGAATTTCCCTTGGGAAAATGGAATTAAAAGGTATTGTTTTAAATGTTTAACTTCACCTGGAACAGAAGGATTTGCATACGTTCTAGATATGCCGAAATGAGTGGAACGAAGAGTTTAGAATGATGCCAAATTACAGTCCAAGATAATGCATTGCATAGAAGTTACTGGAGGCTGAGAGCTGGGCAAGGAGGATTCTGAAAGTGATTTTGTTATTTCCAACTTGATTATAATGTTGATAGTGAAAGAAGTAGTTCTGTCATTTGTGTATTGATGCTGAATCCTCTGTGTTGGGATGATAATGTATGTGAACGAGTGGTATTTGAAGATAAAATATGATTTAAGGATGAAAAAAGGAGGTAAGAACCCTTTTTCTAACCCTACTTTGCAGAGAACAAACAAGTCTCCTATACAAAGGAGACTTCTGCTATGAGAACATAATGAAAAAGCTGAATGAAGCTAGGAGCGTATGAAGTACCAGCATACGCAGAAGAGCAAACTAGGGAGAGATACAAATGGAAAATGGCTCTCTAGAAAAGCACTTGTCGTTTCTCCTCTTCAGACTCTGGCATTACTCCCTTGAAACCCTTTCTGTCTTGCAAACTTACCTTTGCTCTGAGGAATTTCAGATTTGATCTCCTCAACATACGGTTTCGCTGAGATGAAAGTCTGTTATTCTCATCCTCTTTCTTCTTCTTAAATATAATTCCTTCTATGCTGTGTCTTCAGATTTGTTCTGGTTTTCTCTTTCACTACTTTGCATGTTTTCCTGTTTAGCACCTCTTCAGTCTTGTATATCTTTGTACTTCTTCTTCAAATAAAAAAACCCCTCGTTATGGAATCACTTCAGTTTTTATTTGTAGAAAGCTCTGCCAGTTCTAGATCAGACAATTTCAAGTTGAGGAAAAAAATTCCTGTGAAAGGAAATTAAGAAAATTATGGATTGAATTTTCATTTTGAAAAACTGAATTGAAATATTGAATATTGGAATGTTTCATTTAACATGGAATAACGCTGTAGTGCTTCAGGGAAGTTGCTGATTATAGGAGGAGTCAAGATAAACTATGAAAGAAATCCTGTTGATGTCAGGGAAAAAAAGATCAGCTGGAAGTAGGCCAGTATGAGTGAGGAGAATGTGTACTTTCAACTTGTGATAAAACCACAAATTTTCAACATAAACTACACTGATGCTCTTAAAAATGAGGTTTATAAGAATTGGTTTTATTCCGAAAAGTATTATCTGATTAAATCACCATTTATTGAACTGACAGTAGAAGTTTTGAAGTTGTTAAGAATAGAACTTTAGGACAAGGTTTTAATTTTATGGGAATGTAAATACCTCAGTCACGCTTTCCATTTATGTACATGAAGATAACTACTGTACATTGAAATGATTAAATGATTGCAAAAGTACCTGTGTACCTGTGTAGGTTTTGCTTTTTTTTTTTTTGTTTTAAGAACTGCTTTTCCCCATGATTTAAACATTTAAAAGAAACAATGCATATAATATGTTGTAGTTGATGAAAGTAGATTTTGGCATAAGCAGTCCCATCCTGTTCCCCAGTTGTGAAACGATTTTATCCTAGTTATCCTACAAATGATCATTCTTTTCTTAATCGACTATTTAAAATGAATTATTACCTTACTAGAAGTAACTAATTTTTAAAGGCTGAAATTTAATATTTTAATACGCCTTGAAATAGCAGTTAACCTACTGTTCTGGCCGCTATGCCTGTACTCAGCTGTCAGCATTAATTCTTTCTTTTTTTGAGAAGAGGAGAAGGCATCTGACCTGTGTGTTTGATTTCAAGCCTGCTTAGTTTTTGGAGGGATCAAGTTAAGAAAGTGTAGCATAAGTCATAGAGGGTCTTTCAGTACCGATTAAATAATGTTTTTCATCAGTTTAGAATGTAAAAATGACAGAATTTTCTGACACTATGATGTTAGGAGACATGACTGACTATGACTTTTTAGACATGTAAAGTATGAGTGAGTGCACTTTTCTGTTGAGTCCACTGCAAAAATATTTTCATGATTAAATGTGAGTAAGTTATTATAGCAGAAGAAAACAAACATGAGTGTAAAGTTCACAGTATGCTTGTAGTATCAGTTTTTCATATACTACATTCTGATTATGTCATCCATATAAATTAAACTGAAACTTTTTTTAGGAAACTTGTTTAAAGACCTTGTAGTTTTCCCTGCACCTCAAACAGTGTGTTGATGAATAATGTTCATTTTTGCTTCTTTTAACTTCTTTTCTGCAGTCTATATTCCTCACTACTGGTCCATCCAACCTGGCCTTGAACACCTTGAGGAATGGGGCAGCCACAGCTTCCCTGGGAAAGCTGTCCTAGTGCCTCATTACTGTCATAGTAAATAAATTCCTCCTTATGTCTAGTCTAAATCTGCCCCTCTCCAATTTGTAGTATATCTGCTATGCCTATTTTCACTTTTCTTTTTAGTTGTAGACATGAGACTGTGGATTCTTCCACTTATAAAGTATAGAAATTAAGCTTTAAATACACAGCCTCTGTTTATGAGTTATTTTCACCATTTCATTTAAGAATTTTGTAATGAAGCAAGTAATTGATGATTTGACTTTTTTTGACAAAAAGAAGTGTTTTGTTTAGAAAAAAATGTGTGATGACAATCTAACAGGGTTACTACTGTCGTCAAGTACTCCTGTGATTTTGTGCCAGCTTTTGTGCCTTTTCCAGATTTCAGAGTATCTGGTTGGTCTGGGAGTTTTGATTGCACTTTCAATGCATGTGTTGTAACTCTTTCACAACTGAAGAGTCCAAGAAGTGTAGGGTCCTCGCATGTCTCCTGAGTAATATGGCAGGGAAAAAGGGCTGTTATTTGGACATGTTCATAATTTAGCCAGTAATAAGCAGCAGAAATTGTGGTAATGATAGTGTTGGTTTCAGTTAGCAAGGTTCTTTCCCTGTAATTGTTTTTTCCAAAGGGATTGGAAAAGATTGTGGAATTGTAAGTTTCAGGAAGCTTCTTTGTGCATTTGTCTTGGCTTTGGGAAGAATTTTTTGAATTCTAAAACTGCAATAGAAATAGTGCTGATCAAATAATGGTTGTTTATTTGTTTTTATTTTAACATATGTTTTCTGTGCAGAAACAAAAGAGTGGAAAAACTGCAAATACTGTAAGCTTATACTTTATTGGAGAATTAAGGGAAGTAGAGAAATGTACTTTAAGGTGGATGGGTGCGTTTCAAAGGATGGAGTTTCCAAGCCCCCTTGCTTTGTAACACTCCTCACCAAATTGGGAGGCTAGGTGCGGCTGGGCAAGGATTCTGAGATACCTCAATAACAACTAGATAGTCGTTATTAAGTAGGTACCCTTTATTAGCAGCACTGGATTCGTGGGGGAATTTATCCTCCAAAAGCACGCATGCCAAGCAAGAAAACTGTAAGTCTTTTATAGTACAGATCTCTATGCGTATTCATTTCATCACCCAAAAAGGTACTACATATTCATTCCTTTTTGAAGCATCATTAACGTATCTTCATACCGTGTTGGTATGTGTGGACAGCCTGTTGGGTGGTCTGAGGACCCCAGGAGGGGGTCCTGAGGACCCCAAAGATAAGGGCTAGAAGTAAGAGGGGTGCAGCCCAAATTCTGAGAAAAAAACCCAGTCCTTTTCTGCTGGTGTGGCAGTGTGGATTTCAGGCTTCCTTATCTCATCTTGCAGCATGCCTGGGATGCCCGGTCCTTGCTCAGCTGGTCCACCTTTAGATAAACATCCCTCCAGGCACATACTACTGCAAGACATGCTGACTTAGACAATTACTATTGCTTAAAAATTTGCCACTTATCAAATGTGTGGTGTGAAAGAAACTGTTGGATTAGGATATGTGTGAGATATACATGCTATAACAACTCTGGAGTTTTGGAACAGTGCCATATGTCTTTATCTTTGACTGAAAAAAACTACTGAAGTTTAGTGTGTAGATAAAGTTGACGTCATTTTCATGGCAATTTAATCTTATGACGTCGCAGCTACCACTTCAAAGTTGTCTTTCTACATGGAAAAGTGTGGCGAGCTCTGTAGAATAGCGTGTATGTACACATCAGTGTTTTTGCTAGGTCAGAGGGTAGTTAGTGCTCTTTTGGCTTTGTTCTCCAAGGTTACACTGGAACAAAAGGTAAGGTATAGGCTGACTGAAAGGAAAAGGCAACTTTAAGATTAGAAGATATTGTTCGGGCTTTTCCCCACAGCCTTTAATTTTTTTTTTCCCCTCTTAAAGGCACATGTATTCATGAATTTGGAGACATTCTGATGTTGCAATGAGATAATGACTCATGCCAGTCTTTTGCTTCACACCTAAGAGACCACAGTTTATACTGTTATCAGTCTTGAAACTTGTTTATTGTTTCATGATTTTTCCAGTAATTACTTTTTATGTTGTATTGGGCAACCTCTTTCTCTCAGATGGAAATATTTACATGCATGGAAAGCCACAGAAAATATTGTTGTCAAGAGCTTGATTTGATAAACATTGAAGAATGATTTTGTGACTTTCCATCATGGTGAATTTGCTTGGCAAAACTATTTCAAGAGACAACATGCCAGCAGAAGGAAAGAAAATTAAATAGCTCCTCAGTTAGAGGCTTTGCTGAATCTGCAGGTTTAGAATTTAAATGAAAATGGTTTACTTGTCAGTTGAAGTGATTTTTCTATTTGTTTCATTAGAAGAAAGAAGTCCTCTATAATTTCCAAAGGGATTTTTATTTATAAATTCTGTAGTTACCCTTGCAGCCTCAGAATTCATGACTATAATAGGTGTCACATTTTCCTTGAAACTTGTTTTAATAAATAGATATAATTTTTGTTGGAAGGAGTACTTTAAGAAACTGGGAAGATGGTTACTTGTTCTTATGTTGAGGGCCTTTACTATTGACAGAATTTGAAGGAAGTTATGTAGCACTACAGTGGCTGTTAAAACTAAAAAAAGGGAAAATAATTTAGATGTTGAATGAAATAGAAGATTTTGCTAAAAAGAATATACTGCTTTTTGTTTTGATGGCATTAACCTCTCCTTTTATAACGATACTTTCTTTGTGTTCAACTTGAGTAGCTTTTCATAGTGGCAGATGTTCTTTCCTCCCCAGTCTCACTGAAGCAAGATTTATTGTTCAGTTAATCACGCTTTTCATAGAGAAAAGAGTATTATAAGACCTACCATTTCACATACTTGTATATTATCTGGATGTAGCCTTTTTCAGGTTGTCAATATGTGTATTGTCACTTGTGGATAATCATTTAATTTTGATTCACACATTTGCATGTATGAAAGGTGTTTAAGCACCATACTAAATTCTTAAATCCTTATGAGTATAGTAATTCCAGAACAAAAACCTTGTTGTCTTAGAAGTCTGAAGACATGACATGACAGTGTAGATGATGAAGGAATGATGAGAACTTTACAGTAGTGTTGATTCTTTCAGAATTTTTGACAAAACTGTTAGATTTGGTGTTAAAAATCTTTTAAAGTTAAAAATATTGGAGAACAAGCCTTAGCAATTGATGGCCTTACTGGGTAAATGCTTGTTTCGGTCTGTAATTCAGAACTTTTTTTTTGTCTAGCACTTGTTGCTTTCCTCCAGCCTTAACGGCAGTCAGTCACAGGAGAGCAGCAGGTCTTTCAGGTTTTTTCAAGAATACCTGACAGTCGCTGTTAGCTGTATTTGATTGCAATTTTTTTTCTAATAATTAAGCAATGCAATTGTATTAGTTGAGGATGCTTTTTGTCTTTTTAGGTCTAACTTCCAGTGCAGCTCTGGTCAACAGTTAAAATGAGCTTGATCATAACATCATCCCCCTCCGTGCATGTGGCATGTTGCCCAAGTAGTTTGCACACTGGCATATGTAGGAGGTGGCTCTCCCGGAGGGACTGAGAAACTGTGGTGTGAACTGTATTGGGAGTGCTGCTTAGCTAAGTGTATAGAACGATGTCGTATAGCTAAGTCAGAATTATGTCGTTTTCTGTGG
Organism: Cuculus canorus; assembly: GCF_017976375.1. NCBI lineage: Eukaryota > Metazoa > Chordata > Aves > Cuculiformes > Cuculidae > Cuculus > Cuculus canorus. The sequence continues at coordinate 62,888,645 of NC_071404.1, forward strand.
AAGTGGAAAATGCCAAGGGCGAAAAGAGTTGTCATGCAGGGTGATCAAGAGAACAACTGAAATTTATTAGGAGAAGCACTCGCCAGAAGAGTGGGGACATCATGAACAGATGGTATATTTATAGGTGATAGTGATAATGTATATAACACTCGGTCTTGTTTGTTTCTTTGTGTGGTATTTTTTCTTCTTTTTTTTCGCTTTTTTTTTTTTTTCCCCTCCCCTTCCCTGTCCTTTTCTGTTGTAACTATTCCTTGGAGACTATTTTCATCCAGTCATTGCCTGTATGCTGAGAAAAGGGACAGAGACAAATCTAGGCGGGGTAGAACCTTAGAGTAATAGCAGTATCTTCTGTGCTATGGGGAAAAACCCTAACCAAACGGAAAACAGTGTTGTGGTAAATTGGAGTGGGGGAGAGAAGCTTTAAAATGTTCCTGCAAACATAGAAATGTAGCTATGTGTAATAGACCTTAAGTGGCAGACTCATATTTTTGTCCATGCTTTCAGTATTGCTTTGTAGGAACTGAAAGGAATAAAAACCCCAAAGAGCTAGTTGTGAAGACTTTACTGATGTATCTGTTCTCACAGAAGTGCCTTTTTCTTCTGGTGTAGTTGGTAGTAATCATCAGTTTGGCAGTCTTGCTGTTATAAAACCCAGATGGGTGGAGGTCATCTGAACATAGTTGTGACTGTAGTGGGTTTGATGGGTGCCTTTGCTCTTGCCTCTGGGAGCAATACAGATCGTGATGGTTAGGTTTCTTTCGGTGGGCATGGCTTAGATCGAATAGAGGAATTGAGCACCAGCACTGGTCATGCGTCTTTGAGTTCAGTCAAGTATTATTGATTTGCTGTTTGGTAAGAAAATGAATCTCTTAATCCTGTTGACGTACTGCTTGTGTCTTTTACTTCCCTTAAGACACTTATTATTTCAAAGCACTTAATATGCTGACTTCCCATAATATATTAATATTTTTAAATTTTAAACAATATAGCGGTATATTTTTGGGGGGGGGTGTGGACACTGAAAGCAAAAAAAAAAAGTCATTTCTTGGTATGAATAGATGAGGGGCTGTCATTTATTCTAGGCACCCTTCTGTTCTAGCCCGGATCATCTGCATGGTTCTTCCATGTTGATCACAGCTACAGAAAATTAAAAAAATAGCATGTTTCCTGTAGCATGTTATTTAGCATTTCTTACATCCAAGCTCTTAACCGTCTCTGCTTTAGCTGTGGCAGCAGCCTCTACCAATTCTGGGAAGGCAAGTGTGGTGTTTTCCAGCTGTTCCGGCTGGAGGCAGTTTCAGAAGTGACAGAAACAGATGTATCAGTTCTTGGTTTCTGTCGAATTTGTAACCCAGTGCCTTTACTTGTGCTGAAATTCTCTGCAATTGATCTGCTGAGCTATGAAACGTGATGGCAGTTGCGAAGCTGTCACACATTTGCTTCTACCATGTGCTGTATGAGGGCTGTGACTTTCAGTAGGAGAGGAAATACTTAACATGATGTTTGCTAGATCGGATAAAACCTGCCAGAGTTTTATAAGTATATCTGATTACTCACTTGATCTTGTGGGTTTTTTTTTGCTTTTTGAGCTTCATTTTATTGCTCTTGTAAGGTTATTCTTTGCTATTCTTCTACAATTCCATGTTTGGAAGATGTTCTGTTTTGTTCATCTTCAGTGATTTCTTTGTTCCTGGCAAAACACTTTCAAACACGTTTCCTAGAACAAACTTGTAACCTTGTTTTACTCCTAGAATTCCATTTTTAAATTTTTTTAATTGTGTACTTTGCAAGTAGCGTGGAGTGAATACACAGTTTAAGTAATAAGTTATGAAGTTATATGAAGGATTGCTTGTATAAGGCTTGCAGGATGCCAACTTCAGATTCTGTGAAGAGTGGTGGCCTCCTCCTTCCACCTCCAATCCACTGTAAAATACAAGACAGATGTAATGTTTCTGTAGAAAAATATTGGGATATATTGTCTGTTCTCTAGCATCTAGGGAAGTGGTCTTCAAACCTTTTTAATTGCACACACAATCAGTAAAAAAATTTTGAGCATGCATCCCAGATATGTAACTATTTATTTATAAATTATCTACATATACAGTGGTATTAGTATATTGTGTACATTATAAACTGTACAAAAATAGAAATTAGAATGGGCGAGATAGAGATAAAATAAAACATAATGCTAATAATTGCTCTTTCCATGCCCCAGAGGGTTGTCTTTCACACCTCCTGGAAATACGTGTATCTCACTTGGGAGGCAATGGGAGAAACTTTGAGAATTATTTGCTTTACATTTTTATAGCTTTCTTAGCTTAGAAAGCTGTAATTTTCAGAAGGTCAAATATAATTTGTATGCTGTTGTACATTAATAACCTGTTGTGGGTATGTATGTTTTTAATATTCCTGTTCAGTATTTGTAGTGTAAATAAAATAATTGTGTAATTGTTTGTACTCCTTTATAATTGGAAGGGGTTTATGACACCTGTGATTTCCTTGTCAAATTGAAATAAAGTCAATAATTGAGTCATAACTAAAACTAAAAGTTTAAAGAAAGCGTCTGAAAACACTTCCTTATTGAATTATTATGACTGCCTTTGCACACCAGTTTGGTTGAAGGAAAATGGATAGATTTAATAATCTTTTACATTTAAGTAATTTTAAAGAAAAAAGTAGATGATAGTTTTTCAGATACTGAACACTAAGAAGGTTAGAAAAAAGTAGTTTAATGACTGAAAAGCCCAGGCAAATTGTTTCAAGTAAGTGCTTTTTTAAGGAGTATCTAAATGTATTATTAGAGTCGAGTTTGTTTTCTTTTGCTAGTGATTGCGAGGGAAGACCGTTCTCTGGCAGTGGAGTTAAGTCTCCTTTGCTCATTTTAGTTTTCCTGTCTATCTTCTGTGTGGGCTCTTATTTTTAAGTATAGCTAAAGTTACAGTTATATTTGCTCAGTTGTGGTGTCAGTGTTGTACAATTGAGGTTTGTTTTTATTGGATTTGACCTATGGGCAGAATAAATTTGCTTCTGCCTGCAGCGAACAATGTGAATGTCCTGACTGGTGGAGGTAGACATAAGCAAGGAGTTTGCTGTAATGTCATCCTGACTGTATGGTTTGTTCCCCAGCCTGCACTTGTTGTTGATTCATATGATATTAGAAATGTTATTTTTTGGGCTCCTTCCTTGAGTGGAAGGATTAAGATGGGACAGGATGCAGACCTGTGCAGCTTGGTGACTGAGGTGTGGCTAGTCTGTTTCTCCCACATTCTTTTAGTTCACCGAAGGATGGTATTTCCAGACTTGACAAAAAGTTATGTGCTTGATGAAGTTACATGTGTCTGGATCCTTAAAAAAATACATATTTTTATATTGTAAATGCAAAGAAAAATATCGGGTAACTTTTAGAAGTGTAGCTAGGGACAGAAGTGCTGGGATGATGAAATGATACAGTGCTTTGCTATGTCTGTTTCATGTATTTGAGTTTAAACTCGGAGTAATGTAACTCAAGTTGACTTTCTACTGGATGTCATAAAGTGACAGATTTCTGGTTTTTAAAATGTCAAACCCATAAATCATTAGTTTGCTAAGATTGCACTAGCAAGCTATTGAAGAACATGGCAGTATTTACTGTAGATAAATGCAAATTTAAAAAGGTTTTATGTGTCATGGTTTAAATGATTTATTTGCTTTCAATGCACATATGAATCTGATGTGATGTGAAGATTTTGGGTATTTCATTTCCTGTATGGAGCTACAAATTTGCATGTTATTAAACAGTCTCTTGGAGCCATATCTTTTTTGTATATCTTAAATCATATTACTGATTAAGGTACACTGAAACAAGTTGATTAAAACAAAAGCAGATTTTAATGCTATTAATACGGCTACTGGAAAGATACAAATTTTGGCTGGATGTAGATATACTCTATATGTATGTTAATGTCTGTTGAGGTCTATAATATAAGCCAAACTAGGAAAGCTGCCAGGTTTTGTAAATACGCTTTTAGGTGCTATTTGAAGTGCTTTGAGATTTTGTCTTGAAATTGCTTAATTTGCAAAAAATACACTTTTTTTTCTCTCAGGGAGTTGAAATAAAGCTTATAGTCACATGTTCTCCTCAGGAGTAAAGGGCCTTTGTGCTCAGTGTCACACTTTGCACAAAAGCCAGTAGGGAATCAGTTTTATATTTCTCCTGTTTTCTTCCCTGGAATTGTCCAATGCCCCACAGGTTTGTGTAGAGTATCCACTGTTTGGTCTGTGCCAGAGCGTGTTTCCCTGGGCCTGTAGTACTCATGATTTATGTCATAGTCTTGGTAGTCCTTCTCTTTATATCAACTGTTTCATCTAGTCATGGGTAGGTAAAAATTGAGAGGAGGGTGAAATTCCTGACACTGGACTTGTCTGTCTTTCCTGTTTGGAATCTGTTGTTTTTGTGGGATGAAATTTAATTTTGCTAGTAATCTTGCTTAAACCTAGGATTTTTCCCATTGTTAGACAGGGATTAAATTTCATTTTTTGGTATTTTCACTTCAAGAAAAATATTTCCAAAAGCTTTTTCTAAAATAGATTAAAACCCAAAATGTATAAAATTTGACATTCATAGTGTCGTACCCCCGCCCCCATGTGTAAAAACATTGTGTAGAGCTAACTCCTCCATGCACTGCTTTTCTTGCACTGGGGCTTCAACTATGTGCTGCAAACAACTAGTTGTGTTAGTGAATTAATTTGACATTAAAAATGCTTTCAAGTGGAGTGAAAATACTAGATTATTAGCTAGGGTAAATACAGCATTGTGGATTACAGCATAATTATCTTTCAAAATCCTACCCCACTTCTGTTGGGATGGAGAAGGCTGTAGGTCCATAGGTGAATGTCAACACTGTAAGGATCCTTCAGATGTATCGTACCTACCTGGACAAGAATTTTGCTTTTTTACGATGTTATTTTGATTGAGTCATTTTAATGTATTTGTAAACATAGCTCAGTGCCTATTTAAAATTGACTTTTAATGGACTGTGTTACATCTCAAATTAACCAGATAGGAGTTATTTGCTACTGTTTCCTATGTAATTTGGGTGAATTGTGTGCGTTCTGTGGTTAGCAATTGCAAAGTTGAAGAAACTCTGGTTTTACATAAACCGATACTTGAATATAAACTTTTCTGCTAGAATCTTTTACAGTCTTATTTTCTGGAGATGCAGCTTTTTTCTTTGTTTTGACAGAACATGAGGTATAAGCAGCTGATATAAAGCTGTCTGGGAGAGGAGAGAAATGATACTGTGATGAGACAGTATATTAAAAACGTGTAATACTGGGTGAACCGTTTCAAAGGAAACATTAGGTGGCAGTAGTAGACTCCTAACACCTTGTGGATGCTTGTTAAATTTACTTTTAGGCTGTTTTCCAAATGAGTGATAGGCTTGAAGAATTTTTGTCTTGATACAGAAAATTAATGTTACATCACTATGAAGGGAAGCGATGGGGCTGATTTTTACTGAATGATCCAGCTTTTATCATAGTTGATAACAATATTGAACAGAATCATATGAAAGCATCAAGATTAAAGTTGGTGCTGTGTTGTTGTGTGATGCCACTATTAATATGCCTGGTTTAAATCAAACCTTTCTTATTTGCCAGGCAAATGAAGGTGTGGGCTTTGTTAGGAACTTGATGACAGGAGAGAAAGCAGCTAATTAAAAGAAAATGTTCCTCTTCCTGCCTCCTTGAGAAAGCAGGGGGGATGTGTACTATTAGTTTTTGTTCTTTTTTTTTTTTTTTTTTTGTAGTATAACTGTTGGGTTGTGTGGGAGCAGAATTGTTTTGGTTTGGGTTGGGTTTGTTTTTTTCATAGAATCATAGAATCACCAGGTTGGAAAGGACCCACTGGATCATCGAGTCCAACTGTTCCTAACACTCCCTTAAACCATGTTCCTAAGCACTTCATCAACCCATTCCTTGAACACCTCCAGGGAAGGTGACTCGACCACCTCCCTGGGCAGCCTGTTCCAGTGCCCGATGACTCTTTCTGTGAAGAATTTTTTTTCTGATATCCAGCCTGAACCTCCCCTGACAGAGCTTGAGGCCATTCCCCCTTGTCCTGTCTGCTGTCACTTGGGAGAAGAGGCCAGCTCCTCTTCTTTTTTTTTAATACATGGAAGAGAGCAAGGCCAAAGTTGGAGCAAGATTTAAGAGGACGCTTATGGAAGAAGCTGGAGTAGAATCTTTCCTTCCCTGGAAGAGTCACTGGTCACTTCCGTATTCATGGGCTTACGTTACTTTAGACTTTGATCTACTGCTAAGTTAGCAAATAGCTTTCAATCATCTACATCATCTGCTGGAAGGTTACGACCATGCCTTTCCTAAGGTGGTCTTCTCACAGTACTTTGTGCTTTGTCTAATTTTTGTGGTTGCATTATGGTTGATATAATGGCAATATATTGAAGAAAAAAAATTGACATCTAGTCTTTTTCTATCCCTTTCTTTCCTCCTTATAACACCTCTGGGCCTGAGCTTTGTTTGTCGTGATTTCAGTAACTTGATGTGCATGCTAATGTCACTACTGGGTTGACTTCTCCAAGCTACCAACACGCTTTCCTAGTAAATCTCCTCTTAGGACTCATATTTTAATATGTCCTCACCTCCAAGTGTTGTTCTAGTGATAGAAGAGATTGCATGGAAGAGTTGGGGGTGAGGGACAGGGGATGTTTTGCTGCAATTCAGCATGTATGAGTTATTCTTTTCCCTACATTTTTCATGTTTTGGTCTGTAGAGACCTTTCCAAATCAGAACCATCTTTTTATTTCACCCAGGACATGTACTGTACTGTTGACTTATACTGTTCATTGTGTGCCATCAGGAGGTGGGACTGCCTTGGGATCACTCATAATCCAGTGAGATCCTTGCTCTAAAGAGGTTTTACTTCTTATACTTTGCAAGTCTTTGGCGTGTATTTTTGATGATCAATACAGGTGCTTTGAATTTCTGAATAACTGAGAGGGGGTGGAGTCCAGGACATGGATTATTACTTTGGTGGAAGATAAGAGTTAATGTAGGCAAAGATTATTATATTCATTATTACTCAGAAGCATAGTGGCCAAAATAAATCCATCTTTTCTGTGTTTGTGTTCTCCAGAAGTTGCATTGATATTTCACCATTGAGTGATGAAAATCATGGGTTGGTTGGTTGTTTTTAACTTTGTGTCAGCTAACTTGTTGTAAAATTGCAGTAAGAACATGGCTATTTTGTGAACAGAGGTAAAATGGAGGGTGTGTTTCAGTGCTTTAATTGCTGAAATGGCAACTGGTTTACCTTCAGCACAGTTTTCTTAATGTTTTTCCTGTACAAGTACTTTACTCATCAATAGAAGATTTTGGGCATTTATCGGCTTTTTACACACACCTTTGTAGGTTCTTTTTAAGTGTAAATTTTTACAATTGCTGCTGAGATAGAACTGGCCTATTTGACTGCATTTTTTTACTTCATGGGATAGGCATTGCCTCTACTTGTTTTGGACATACTAAGTAAACAATTCTGAGATTACTACATCCAGTATATAGAGGAAAAGGGTTGTTACAGTTTGCTTGGTTAATAGTTCTTTCATCCTGGCTTTAGGGAAAAGAACAAGTATGTTTGACTTGACCTGACTGAACATCAGGACAAAATTTTTCATGGAAAGTATCACTGGGCACTGGAACAGGCTGCCCAGGGAGGTAATTGAGTCACCTTCCCTGAAGGTGTTTAAGGGACGGGTGGATGAGGTGCTGAGGGGCATGGTTTAGGGATTGTTAGGAACGGTTGGACTCGATGATCCAGTAGGTCCTTTCCAGCCTAGTGATTCTGTGATTCTATGACTTGATACATAGGTTATCGAAGGATAATGGATGAGAAGCTCCGTGGAAGTGAAGTCTTTTTTGAAGTTTGAGGTAAAACTGTGAAGATCCACCCCTGTAGGTCTCCCAAGTACAGCCAATTTGACTTTTCCAGTAGAAATGCTGATTGTGGTCTTGGACTTATATTTCTTTTGTTTTCTGTTCATTGAAATAGCTTTTCTCACATTTTCTTACAAGGTTTTGATATATTTTGTATCTGCCACTGGGAGTAAATTAGATCAATAATCCAGATCTTGATCTTTCAGGAAAATGTATCTTGCCTGTGTGTGTTCTGAGCTATTTTCAACATACTGTGGTCTGGTAGTTGCTTGCCCATCTCTTTTATATCTCAGATCACTTCTTCCATTTTATGTTAGGTGAAAGGTTCATTGCAAAGAGAAGTTACATGTGTTTAAATTGGCTTTTTCTTTGTATTTAGATGTGATGTAGTGCTATTTTATACTTAAATTAGTGCTATTATGTTGGCTTCTCATTAGTTTTATTCTTAAGGGGGAAAAAAAAAAATCACGCTCTCTGAATATGTAGTTCAAAATTGCTGTAAAGTATTCTCCCTGTTCTCAATCAGCTAGGTGTAGAAACAAAAAAAACCTTGAGCTATTGGTTTAATTTATATATTTTTCAAAGGTAAAAATAACAGACAAAATGTAAAATTTGTGAGGTTGCATTTGAATACCTTGAATGCTGCACTTTAAAACCATTCTTATAAGCTTATACTTACATACTGAAGAACGAAAATGTTATGCCACCCTGTAGGTTGCTATAAAGATTGTTTATGCAGCTCAGCATAGGACTTAAAATACGTCGAATTGGAGAATTTTGAAAAATGTACTGTGCGACATAGGAGACCAAATCATGCTAAAGTGCAGGGAAAGACTATACATCAGTTCAAAGGCTACATTATTCAAAAAAATACAACCATAAAAAAGGTAATAAGATTACATTCTCACACTTCATGGCTAGTAAGGTGCATTAAGCTGCTCAGATATTCATAACTTACTGTGACATTTGGGAAGATTACATTTTGCTGTGCACAGCCATTACTGCAGCTCAGATAATAACTAGCCAATGCATGGACTTGGATTATGATCCCTGTCATTGGAAACAAATTTGTGTTTTGAAGGTTGATCAGTTTCAAATCACCATTAGAAAGGGTTAATGTGAAATACCGTGGGGGGAGTGTGTGCTTATGTGTATCTAATGGGGATGCATACATATAGTACATCAACTGCTCTGTGCCTCTGGTATATTGCTTTCTATGTCAATTTTTTTGTCCTCACTTCCCTTAAAGGAAATGCTAAGTTGGTAATTATTTCCACCGTGGCGTATTATTTCTAGAATGTACTTGCTGAAATGCTTATGTTTGCTTAGATTGGAAACCTAATTTGACAGCTTCCTGGATGGGTGGTTACTGATAATAGTGTATCTAGCCAAAAATGAAAGATTGGTGGTGTAGACTATAGGGTGAAGGTAAGGTCACCTCTAGTTGCCGTAGATGGTTTTGGTGTGATAATTGATGGCTGGATGATAGTTAAAACCAAATACATAGAGTTGAATTTCTTGTTAAGAATTAGCAGGTGTTTTGTGGCTAAAAATTAACCTTCAGCTATTCTGTCTGTACATGGAATGCAGCATTTTCTTTGTTTCTTACCTTGATGGGTGAGAGTGGCTCTTTGAGGAGTACCTCAGTTTTGTAGAGGGTAATAAATTTAGTGTAAAATAAAATGTAACATTGGTTATGTGTTCTACATTTTGAAACGTTTTCTTCAGTTTTTTTAAAGGGCAGTTTACTTCTTTCTTTGCATTTGTTTTGCAGTAATTCTGTGTTAATACATTCTGTTCAGTGTTCTCCCTTGAATTATACTTATCCATTCTGCTCAGTGTTCTCTCTTGAATTCTGTTTTCCTGAGGTAGGCCTCTGCTCCATCTTATGGAAGGGGAAAACTAAGACTTGGAGAATGATAATGACTTGATAGATTTGTTTGAGTTGACAGTGTGAGTTGATATAGAGAAGCTGGGAATATAATTCAAATCTCCCCATTCAGTTCCTGTGGTTTCCCTAGATATTAAGGAAGCATCTGAGAGTAAATTGCATAATTATTTTTCATGACCGAGAGGGGAAAATATGGAAAAGTGTAAATTACTGTGTAGAAATTGTTGCCACAAGACATTGTCTATTCTGTCATAAAAGCGGTAACTTTCTCTCCTTCTTGTGGTGTTTGGCATTACTGATTTATGCCTAGAAGGCCAAAGATTGCTTCTTCAAAGTGACAAGATTTAGACACTTGAGGAGAATGTATGGTAATCTCAGTAGTTAATGAAGGGTAAGTTTGTCTTCCAACCTTGACTAGCTGCGAGAAGCTGTTGGAGCTAATATGGAAGTAAGTTCGTATATGTGTTTTGATGTGGTCTGACTTTGGCAAGTGACAGTGTTGAAGCTGTTAACGGTCAGAGCTTGTGAAAGGAGAACCATGTAGGACAGAAATAATGCCTTCTATAAAACAAACTTGTAGAAGTGAGAATGAGCTGAAGTACTTTAGATCATGAGTCAATTTTGATCATTTGAGTCAATGCTATCTGAAATCCTGTTTGTGTGGTGGTATATAATAGATATTTTGGCAACTGTGTCAAGCATTAAATTTAATACAGTTCTAAAGTCCAAGAGAAGTTTAAAAAAAAAAATAGGGTAGAGGAGTTAGGTTACTTTGGTCAACCTTTCCTTCGACTAGAATTTTCGTTCTATTGAGTACATAAATGAGAATGAAGTTATTTCCTTCCTCCCTCCACCTCCTTGGAATGTGCATATGTGGTTAGTAAATCAGTGTATGTTCAAACAAAGCTTGCATCTAGGAGACCTGAAATATTACAGGGTTTAAGTGCTTTAGCCAAAGCATAGTCAAAGGCTTCAAATGATGCTGCTGTTTTGCATTCATGCAAATATAGCAAGCTGTTGTGTCCTTTTAGTAGCTGTGGCTGTTAATGAAATTGGCAGTTAATACTTCACCAGTTTTATTCAATAACTCAGGAATTACTCTTAAGCATTTATGAGTGGCAGTATTTCTGATGTGCATCAGCTCCTTTTGGCTAGAATTGCCCTCTGATTTGAGGAGTGTTAAGTACATGTGAAGAACAGCTTTTAGGGTCACTCCAGACCATTTAAGGTATCTTTGTTGACTTGGCTCTCTCACTAGGTTTGGAATATTCACTTGGTGTCTTCACTTCTCAGCTGTGTAGGGCAGCTGATGACATCTCTATGTTAAACTACCCAGATATTCGTCTGCAGCAATTGTCTGATAGCTGGTGATACCTTAGGAGCACCTTTGTTGCAGTTGCTCAACAGAATTTGAAACAGAGGAAGAATAAGACTTGATATGCTGATATTGACCTTATAATTTTTTTTTTTTTTAGCTTAATGTCTTTGAACATGGGGTGGTTCTTTGATACAGTTGTCTTACGGTTTTTTTTAATGTTTTGTCTGAAAGCTTGTTGGGGGCCACTTTGACTTGGAAATGAACTTTATCATCCAAGAAGCAGAGGGCATCACCTGCATGGTAGACTTGCTGGACAAGTGTGATATCACCTGCCAGGCTGAGGTGTGGAGCATGTTTACGGCAATCTTGAAGAAAAGTATACGCAATCTACAAGCATGCACAGAAGTGGGGCTCGTTGAACAAGTGCTCAAGAGGATTGATAGAGCTGACAACATGATTGCAGGTATAGTTTCACTCAGTGCATGGCTCAAACTGTATTCCTGTAAAAAAAACCCCTGTGTTATGTAAAATCTCAGGGAAACATTTATTAATTAAGTGATAGAAATGTCACATTGTATTTTATTAAGCAATTACATTGCTGTTCTTTTCCTTTTCAGATCTCTTAGTGGATATGCTGGGTGTGTTGGCTAGCTATAACTTGACAGTTCGAGAGCTAAAGTTATTCTTCAGCAAGCTTCAAGGAGAAAAAGGAAGATGGGTAAGAAAAATCACAAAACTGAAAACATTTTTGTAGTGTTGCCTGTGCTTTTCCTAACGTTTGCAAGTTAAAAGGCTGTTTGCTACGCTTTACAATAGGCAAATGTACGAAGAAATACAGGATGCTTTCTGGTACTATATCAATGAATCTTCTTACATGCAAGCAATTGAAGTAGAGAGAGTAGACTAGGGATGAAATTAAATTTCCTCCTGGATCTGTGGACTGGGAATAATACGGTTTTAAAGTGTTTTTGTGGGCACGTTTTTACTTTTGTAATTCCAGTTATGTGAAATTGAAGGAAAAAGGATTAATTTTTTTCTTTAAGATAAATGAAAAATAAATAAAAAGTGTCTACAGAGGCAGTTTGCTCCGCTCCTATTTTCACATTGTTCTTTTTTTACACGAAGATTCAAGACAATTAACTAGTTAGGGAAGTGAGAATTTGTGGCAGAAATTGAAATGAAGGAGAAGAGCTCCAGTTGAAAAATGATATCATGTGTTTCACATATCATATATTCCTGTGTGAACTAGGAGAAGAGGAGAGGGTCTCCTTATACTGTTGACACCCTCCTTCCCTAAAGGAAAAATGTGTATTGTAGGGGCTACCAGATAAAGTTTTCTTTGACATGAAATTGTTGTTTTGCTGGAATTGGGAACTATTTTAACAATTGTTTTACCTGCTTTGGATTTCAGTTCAGCCTCTGTTATCTCTAAATACTCTGCCTAGCATAGAGAAACGATAGCACAGTGTCACAATTTAAAAATAATTTAAAATAATTAAAAAAAATATATTCGACTTAAGAGCCAGTATGCACTAATAATACAGCAAATTTTAAAAGACCCTTTGAAATAAATAACTCTGGACATCTCAACTTGCACAAATAAAAGTACTCTAAACTTAATAGAGTGTTTGAACTTAATAATTGAACATACAGAGTATATTTGATCATGGATGAATTAAAGTTGTCTCTGTCACATTAACTTTTTCATTTCCTGTCTCTCTGCTATTTGCATTTAATTTCCTTTCTTTACTAAAGACTAAACACGGAGGAAAGGAAGAGAAAAATGCCACAGTTGCATTGCTAAGGAGTTGCACAACTCCATAAATCTTAAAATCAGCAGTGCTGTAAAGATACGAAGTATTTGGCCACAACATAGATTACTTAGTTGAATTCTGTAGTGCTGAAGACATCTAAGCAGTTCTCAGTGTTTCCTCCTCAATTTTAATTCAGATTCATGAAGCACTATAATTTTGGTATGTTTGAAATACTTGTAATAGATCATGCAAAGCTTAGTTTTCAGGTGGTGGCTGCTTACAAGAGGGAGAAAGGGCACTTTCAGGAAAAGATTAGAAGTGTAAAATTGTAGCTTAAAATTGGATGTACTGGAAGGTTATGAAGTGGTAAAAGAAGATGCATAAAATTGTTCTGTCAGTATGACCAATATTTGCTGTACTTCTGTTGGAAGCTCAAATACTCGATTTGGAGTTTATAGTTGCTGAGTATTAAAAGAAAACAGTGCAGAAATAGGATTTTGGTGAGGAAGCGTTAAGTATTCACAGTAACTGAGCTCTCAGTTTAGGTGCTCCAAACTGCCCTTGAGACTTGAAACTTTCTCCATGGACATGTATGAGGGATATATGCAACCAAAGATACTTCAATCTAGTATATGACTGTAGTCCTGATGAAAATGATCTTGTCTGCTTATCCCTTTCATTACGGATTCTCCATCTCCTTTGGGCTGGCACACGCTTCATGCAGCCACAATCTAAAAATGCTGTAACTGAAATTTGGTTTGCATTTTTTTCCCCTCAATTAGTTTTCAGCTGGATCAGTTTCTTTAGCTCAAGGCAAATCCACACAAATGGTAGAACAGATAGGAGGGACCAACATTCAGGGTCAGTTTAGTTTATGCTGAATGAAAGTGGCTCTGACGTTTTAAGTCCTTAATTTAGTTGTCCAATTAACTTTATTTCAATGTACCTACTGTGTAGTGTGTGAAGGTATCCATGACTTTGTTAATGTTGTTTATTGAAAGTATTAAGTATCTTAGCAGAGTATTACTCAAACATGGACTAGGCTTTAATATGTGTCAAAATTCATTTTTTGGGGTGTATAGTCTTTTTTCTTATAGGTGTGTTCTATTTATTTACAAGTGTAATAATTCTCTTTGTCAGCCACCACATGCTGGGAAGTTATTGTCTGTGTTAAAACACATGCCTCAGAAATATGGACCTGATGCCTTCTTCAACTTCCCAGGAAAAAGTGCTGCAGTACGTAGATGTTTTAAGTCTCTTTTTATTTGTTCGTTGTTCTATTACAGCCATTGATTATTTTCGTTTGTGGTGTTCTTTTGTCTCGTCCGTCATTGCCATAGACAAAGAATTTTAACCATTTTTTTTCTCTGCCTGATGCCTACATTATGCCTAGATAAATCATACTTATAGTAAATGTGCATTATCGCTATAGAAGGACAAATACTATTACATGCAGAACAGGTAAGTGAGGTGTCTTGTTCCCACTTCTTGTCCTGTCCTCCCCCCTGTGCTGGTTCAGTTAAATCTTTTTGCAAGGAAGATCTGCATCCTTTTCACTCTCGTGTTTCTGTGGGAATTATGTTTGTGTTAGTATGCAGTATGTGTGGCAGTGGCTTGTGGAGAGTTGACCTCTGCTGGACACCAGGCACCCACCAAGCCACTCTATCAGTCCCCCTTCTCAGCTTGACAGGGGAGAGAAAATGTAATGAAAGACTCATGGGTTGAGATAAGGACACAGAGATCTCTCACCAGTTACTGTCACAAGGAAAAGAGACTCAGCTATTACCAGAATAGGGTAATGAGAAATAAAAACAAATCTTAAAACAACTTCCCTCCAGCTCTTGCTTCTTCCCAGGGTAAGCTTCACTCCCAATTTCTTTACCTCCTCACCCTGAGTGGCAAAGAGGGGACAAGAAATGGGATTTGCAGTCAAATCATCATGTTATCTTTGCTTGTCATTCCTTCTCACCCTTTTCCCCTGCTCCAGCATGGGGTCCCACCCATTGGAGACAGTCATCCATGAACTGCTCTAATGTGCCTCCTTCCCACAGGCTACAGTTCTTCACTAACTGCTCCAGCATAGGTCAGAATAAGATTTGAATAAGATTTATCAGGTGACTCCAGCTTTCTTTGCATAAATCCGTTACCTTTCCGATTTGGTCACTTGAGATCAAATTTCATCAAATTGATGACAAAGTGTTCGGGGTTTTTTGCAATGAAAACTTGAGAGAAAAAAATCAGGCTATTAGAAAAACGCTTCTGCAGTTAACTGTTTATCACATGCAACAGAACTTGGCTATAGACATTTTTATTTCTTTTGGCTCTTCATGTACTGTTATTGTATTTAACTTATATTAACTCTGTTGAATCTTGAACTGTACATGATGCTGGGGTGCCTCAGTAATCTTAATGTGAATATTCTTATGTATTTTTAATTAAGAAGTCTCAGAAATTAACTATTTAATATAATTACTCCAAGATCCATTGTGAGTTAGACCAAATGATAGCATTGCCAGTTCGCAAACATTAGGCTCAAAGACATTCAGACTGATTAGTTAGCTGGTATAGAGAAGGATTTATAGCATTTTATTTGGACAAGGATAGCTGAGTGGAGCATGGGAGCATAATAAGGAGTCTGGCGACGCTCAAGTTCTTTGATGTTTTTTATTCATTGGTATTGATCATCTGGACAGCATCTTTGATCAGAGGTTATGGCAGTCTTGATTGAAGTGTGTATTGCGAATCTGTGCAGCAAAACAGTGGAAAGTTTATAGTAATGTTAAAAAAAGCCCTAACCAAACAAAAAACCTGACAGAATGAACCCCAACTGTTTCAAACAAAGGGCCCTGCCACACAGTTTATAACCTAAGAGCTTTTGCGCTAACATAAACACAGTGTTTGAGATGAAGATTTTGTCTAGTGGGGATTGTATTACTTTTCTTTTAAGGTAGTCATATTGTAACTAGAAGACTATGTAGATATGAGTTTCAAGAGAGAAAAAAATCTGTTAAGTGAAGCGTATGTGATTTTCTTTTCGTGACCAGCTTCTTTTCAAAATTGGTGGTTTTCTTGCATACAAACACTATGTAAAAGTAAGTTTATAAATCTTATTACTCTGTCAGATTACCACAAAACTAAATCAGCCTGAATTTACATTTTGAAGAATTTTTATGCTATAAGGCTTCTACTAATGCCTTTAATTTTTGAAATGTAGGTTACTATTAATCATCTTCTTTGAGATATAAAGACCATTTTTTTACATGTTTAGATTAATTATATGTTTTAACAATGGAGTACAAAAAGTATGGAAGTTAGCCCAGATACTTTTTATGCATTTGTAGTATGTATCTGCATATCAGAATATATTTGTTGTGTGTATCTTAAGCTATATACTTTTACTATTGTGATGTTGATATTTCTACATGGATAACTTTTACTTTCTTTAGGCTATTGCCTTACCTCCTATAGCCAAGTGGCCATACCAGAATGGGTTTACTTTCCACACTTGGCTAAGAATGGATCCTGTAAATAATATCAATGTGGATAAGGATAAGCCTTACTTATATTGGTAAGTAGAAACATATTTCTGATGTTTAGTTTCTGTTAATTGTTCAATGATTTCTGCTTCCAATTGTGTGTGTGCTGATTTTGTTGTAATTTTTTAGTTTTCGAACAAACAAAGGACTTGGTTATTCTGCTCACTTTGTTGGAGGCTGCTTGATTGTAACGTCCATAAAGTCAAAGGGAAAAGGTTTCCAGCATTGTGTAAAATTTGATTTCAAGCCACAAAAGGTGAGTAAAAACAATAACATCTTTCAAAACGGTTTCATGAATTTAAAACTGTAGACTAGGGAGTGTTGTAAATATTGACTCAGCTTGTCTTCCTTTACAAGAACAGTTAACACTGGAATGAACAAAAAATATGTGTTTTGAATTAATAGGTATTTTTTAATTTTATCTAAGAAATGTGTAAGAAACAGCTAGAAAATGCAGTTTACTGGAAGTTTCATGAATGTGTGAGATATGCAAGTTCTCTTGAGAACTCTTAGTACATATGTACAGTTTGATTGTTACAAGGCTTATGATTTTCTTCTTCTCTATTTATAGTGTTTTCTTCCACCTCCAGACATTCTCCTATCTTTGTCCTAAAGGTTTTTGCTAAGGCTTCTCTTTACTTCATTAATTACTTAATGTGGACAAATGCAGCCTTATTTTAAGAAAGCGTGATTACTAACCCGTATTTTATTTTCGTAATCAAGCTAGGACCATTTAATAGGAGCTGTCTTAGATGTGGGAGAACAACAGATGCGTTCTTGAAAGAATGTTATACATTATGTTCATTCAGATTGTCCAGAAAATAGTCTCATTGCATTTAGTGCTTTATTCTAGGTATCTTTTTAAATGTAAGAAATAAACTATTTGAGTTGATTTTATTATTGATGTTCAAAGGTTGTTTGCCTATTAAGTAGTATTATGCTATGCTGAAAATGTTTCATTTTTCACTTAGATATTCTACTAATGTTTCTAGAGCAACTGGTGTAAACATGTTGTGGGAGAACAGACCTCCTCAGGAATTTCTTATCAGTAATCTCTTGCTGTAAATATGGATCTGTTTGTGATAATTTGACATGCATGGCCTTTGAAAGCCTTTAGTCTAGAGGCATCCTTGCTCTTTGGAATGACATCTGCAGTAGTCCATCATGCTCAGAGTAACCCAACTTAAAACTTATTTACACAGTGGTTTCAGTGTAAATGGGGTTCAGCATTGCCATAAAAATGTTCTATGCCATAGATATCTTTTAAGCTTCTGTGTTTGCTTTTTGTGGAAGAAGGGTATATTACCCTTTGACATCACTATGCAAGAAAACTCACCAATGACTCAATCTTTTTGGCTTAAAATAAATCCTTGAATCTTAATTTAATTCATGTAAATAATGGAATGTGTTCTACTATGACCCACTTCAATGCTTAAGCTACTTTAAGTGTCTATAGAATTATATCAGTTGTTTTCTTATTTTTTAGTGGTATATGGTTACTATAGTGCACATCTATAACCGCTGGAAGAATAGTGAACTTCGATGTTATGTAAATGGGGAACTGGCATCTTATGGAGAAATAACATGGTTTGTCAACACCAGTGATGTAAGTAATCCCTGTATACTAATATCTATAGTTGATCAGCTTGATAGGCTAAATAATGTCCTTTGCCATTTTATTAGTAAACCATTCCCATTTTATGCATTTTAAAAAAGCTGTTGAAAATAACATTAATAACATTTTGGTAGAGGAGTAGATTCTGCTTTTCTACATCTCAGAGCTTCAAATTTATTTCTGCCCTCAAATGCTTGTTTATGTAAAAATAATATTCCCACATAATTGTGTATATTCTTTACACTGTTTGCTTGTGTAGCTTAGATTAAAGCCTGTTAATGGGTTCTGTTTCACTTTCAGACATTTGACAAATGTTTCCTGGGTTCTTCAGAAACAGCAGATGCCAATCGAGTGTTTTGTGGGCAAATGACGTCTGTTTACCTTTTTAGTGAGGCTCTCAATGCTGCTCAGATATTTGCCATTTATCATCTTGGTCTGGGATATAAGGTATCTTAGAATTGACTGTAAAGTTTCCAAAGTTTAATTCTGATAAGGCTTTTTATGGGAGGTTTTAAGAATGTTCTTGAGACCTCTGTGTCATTCTAAAAACGTTCTTACTGTGTAATCTTCTTACTGAACTCTTCCACGTTTCTTCTGTAAGTTTGTATATTGCCTGGCAAGATAAAAATAAGCATTGATTCAATTATTTAATTTCTTATACAAAATAAATTTGTGTTCATGTTTACTTCTTAAAATTTCCATATCTGGTGCTGGGGGGAGGTAGAATGATGTTCTCCCTGGCTGGTTCACTTTTTCATTGAGACTTAAAACTTTTTATCAAGTATAATGTACTCATTCTAGAAATGTAGCTTTATTGTTTTTTTTTTTTAATGTGTGAAGTTAGTACTGAGGGTTAGTTCTGTTACAGTGATTTATTATTTGTTTTGTCATAGCCTGAGGGGCACTAATTGAAGACTGTTACTCCCTAGCAGCTGTACAAACATACGCTAAAGAAGATTATTCCCATTCTATCTGTTCCACAATTATTAGTTCCTTCTGAGTGAACATTGCTGACTGTCATTCTGTTTTCTAGCTAAGATGTTTCTTTTACGTTACCCACCATTTTGGCAATGTCACTCACCAGGAGTTAAAAAGAATCTGCAGTTCTAACTCTATAAAACTGATTTTGAGTCAATGTTCTTATGAGACTTTTTCTTTTTAAAATGTTGCTAGATTGAAGAAGCAATGTTTTCATCATTTTTTTTGGCAATAATTGTGTTCTGAATTATATTCTGAATGTGTGTAATGTAATTTTTATTTTTTCCTTCCTCATCCCTGCTCCTCAATCCAGGGAACTTTCAAATTCAAGGCAGAAAGTGACCTCTTCCTTGCTGAACATCACAAATTATTGCTATATGATGGCAAACTATCCAGTGCTATTGCTTTTATGTACAATCCAAGGGCTACAGATGCACAGCTGTGTCTAGAGTCATCCCCTAAGGATAACCCTTCTATTTTTGTTCACTCACCACATGCCCTCATGCTGCAGGTATTTCTTACAGTTTTGTATATTTGGGGGATACAAATGATTTCTGTTTGAAAAGTGAAACATCAGGTTTTGTGGGGATTTGGACAAGATGGGGAATTGTTCCATAGGCTGGGTTTTTTGGGTTGTCCCCCTCCGACCTCCCTTGTTTGTTGAATGAGTGTGGATGCACAAGAATCCAAAGAAAAAGGTTTATTTAATCAAAGCTGCAATGTAAAAAATGCCAGTACTATGAAGACCGTGATAGCTTTTAAAAAGAAATGTTTCTTTCTGATGCGTTCAGACCTCTACAGATATTACCCCTGTCCTGTTCTTTGCCCTGTTGATATGATACCCTTCTCAATGCTTTGATCCTTAATCTTTTAATTTGTCAGGAGCTTTTGGTGTGTTCTGTTCTAGAGTTTCTCTGTTACTGAATTGTTTTAGAGTTTGCAAGCCACCTTCTGTATATTCATTTGAGGGTCGACACTGTAGAATGTATCTAAAGCATTAGGTCAGGCAGACTGGACATTTAGTGTTTAGTTTGTATTTCTTGCTGTTTCTTTTTATTTGGTAATAATACAATATTTATAGTGACCAAATTTCAAACTGTTTCTAACAAAACTTTTAGCAGTTTCTGAAGGAGATTTCAATGTCTTAATTCTTCTTTCTCAGGATGTGAAAGCAGTCTTAACGCATTCTATCCAAAGTGCCCTACACTCCATTGGAGGAGTGCAGGTGCTTTTCCCTCTCTTTGCACAGTTAGACTATAGGCAATACTCATCGGACCATGTTGACACAACTATTTGGTGAGTGCATGTACTCATTGTGTTCTTTTTGTTTCTTTTCAAGTAAAGGAAATTACTTCTTGCTTTATTAAGGGGCATGGTGGTTTAAGTTGTCACTTGCAATAGTGAATTGTGTGTAACAACAAGAAGGTGGCCTTTTTACAGGCAGGACCTCAAAGTGAAATGTTTATTTATCCCAAATTTTCTATGAAAGTTTACATAGAATCAAAATGTGTACATTTCTGTTTCACATTCTTTTTGTGTAACAGAGTTATAAACAATTCTATTGTGCTTATTCCCGCCATGGAGAAAATGCACTAGGGAAGGCTTCAAGAGAAACTCCAGGAAGAATGAGTTTTTTCAAATTACATGAGTTATTTCTTGGAATCTTTTCTTCTTTTTACCTTTGGATGTTTTGGAAGATACTGTTATTCAGTGTTACTGCCAGGCTTTTCCTCTGGTTTCAGCTCTGTTTCAACTCATTCCAACTTCTGAACATCCAGGCGCAGAAGCTGGTGGACCTTCGAAGTTAAAGAGTAGTATTAATGGCAAAGGGATTACTATTTAGAATCCTGGTGTAGCTTACTCTGTGTTTCATTGGAATTGTAGTTTCAAGATATTTTAAAGATGATGTACATCCATATTATTGCTTAGGGGGGGAGTGGGCACGATGTTCATTCAACCCATTTGTACGTTCCTGGGCCTCTGTTGAACTAGCTCAGATTTGGGTGACTGTGTGATGAGTCAGTGACTTGATTCAAATGCAAAGTGGCACAGAAATAGAGAGGTTTTCAGCTGGGTCTTGTTTCATGGGCATTAGTGCTGTGACACAAGGAAAGGGACATAAACATTCCTTCTGGCACCAGTACAGGCTTAAGTTATTTTGAACCAATAACAATATTGTGTCTAGAAAACTATTTCCAATATCTTCCCATCTGAAAGCAGTAGGAAGTGGAATGGCATTTGATACTGATCCGACAGAAGTCGGTAAGTGAAATACAAAGCAGAGAGTACACCCTTAACTGCTGCTTTTCTGCAAAAAAAGATATTTTCAGAAGAACTTTGCTGTGGCATGGTGATCTCAGAATCTGGAATTTAAAGTTAGAAATGCATTCATTAAAGGCAAGAAGTCAGAGCTCTCAAAGTTTTGGCTTGCTTTTTGTTTTAAAAATTCAGATCTGAGGGTTTATATAACACATTAAACGTATCTCTGGGCTATGTGATGGAAGTGTAGTGTTAATTTGGAAATACTTTCTGTCTTGTTATAACCCTTCTAAAAAAATTTCTTTACTAAAACATTGTATTTTTCAGTTCTACTTTATTGGCTTTCATCATGGAGTTGTTGAAGAACTCCATTGCTATGCAAGAACAGATGCTTTCCTGTAAGGGCTTCCTTGTGATCGGATATAGCCTAGAGAAGGTAAAGCAAATCTTTCTTGATGTCTTATGTTAATGTTGGGTTTTTTTTTGAGAGAGAAATTCTTTTCCTAGACTCCAGGGTTCTTCCTTAAGTAGATCTTCTTTTACAGTCTTCCAAAGTCCATGTTACCCGAGCTGTACTAGAACTTTGCCTTGCCTTTTCAAAATACCTGAGCAACTTACACAACGGAGTGCCCTTGCTGAAGCAGCTGTGTGATCATGTTCTCCTTAATCCTGCAATATGGATTCATATCCCAGCACAGGTACTTCTTATGATAAGCTATCTTATGGCGTTTTGATTTGGGAGTATTGAGACTGAACCTGGACCCTAAGAATTATAGATCCTGGCTCCCCAGCAGAAATCATATTGTAACTGTTTCTAGACTCTTCTCTTCTGCACGTAGCTGTCAAGTTTTGCAGACTCCCAAGTTTTTCAGGGAATTTGTAAACTGCAGTGTTCCGCATAGCAGAGTTGGGAGTGATTTTTGGAGTCCTTGATGCAGTCAGTGTTGTAGATTGAGAAGGAATTTTAGATGGGTTAGTTGGCAAAAACCCCAACAACTTTGAAGATAAATTATCCTGGGTGTTAGATTTGACATCTTCATTTAAAGCAGAATATTTTTGTTACTATGAATTTGTTTCCTGGATATGAACAGCTTGGATGGAATCTTTTGAGTTGGTTCCATGTGAAACCTTCTTACAAATTTTTTTTATCTCTTCAATTGGAGCTGAGCATTTCAAAAACTGAGAAAGCAATAACAGTGCTAGGGTTGAAGTAATTGTAGAACATCTAGGTTTCCTACAGCTTTAAGTCTTTCTTTCTCAAGAAATGGGAAAGATGTGTAAATAATTAAGCCTATAATAAATATGCAACTTCCCATAATACTTCATGATCCTCTTGTGAACAGAGAGGTTAAACTACATAGTCTGCAGAGGTGCTTTCCAATCTCAGCTATCTACGATTGTATGAACACCATGCTGTCATGCTCCTGTGAGCATGGACTAGCTTAAAAAAATCCACAGCACTCTATTGTAGAAATAAAATGAATTTTTTTGTCAATTTGCAAGGGTTTCAAGAGCTTTGTGAGAAAATATATTTCTTTAAGGCATTTACTTTAAGACATTTTAATAGGGCATCTTAACTTAAGAATGCAGTTGTCTGATGTGTGGCAATTTTGTTGTAATAATATTTGATCTCCTGATTGGGTGTTGTAGGTTCAGCTGATCCTGTACACCTACCTGTCTACTGAGTTCATCGGCACTGTTAACATATATGGTGCTATCCGACGGGTTGGGACAGTTCTTTTGGTCATGCATACCCTCAAATATTATTACTGGGTAGTGAATCCTCAAGATCGCAGTGGTATTACTCCCAAGGGCACGGGTATGTATTGCTACTCTCACAAATTGATATTTGTTTAAAAAAATGTTGTATACGATGTGTAGAATGGAACTGTAAATGTTCCAGAAATAATTTTATTTTCATGTGGTGGGTTATCTGTAACAGTTCAAGCAGTCTGCTTTTCTCTGTAGGATATTCATGAAAGCTTTTTTTCAGAAACGAATGGAAACTTTCTTCAGAAGTCATATCCTTTGTCACCAAAGACCTATGTGAATTAATAGTAGGTAGAAGTAGTCAGAGAAATGGTAAGTTTCAGAAAGTGTAGAGCTGTGTCTGGGAATGTGGTCTCTTTATGGAGCTCATTCAAGTACTGGACAGGCTTTTAAGTGTCTGTAAGATCTATTGATATCAGTGTAGCTGAAAACAGGTATACTGAGTCTATCTGACAGGCATAGGGATCTAACTTGTTGGAAAACTGCTCAACAAGCGTGCTTAATTTGGACAGCAAACTTGGCAAAAGAAGTAGTGAGAAATTTAGACAAGTGTTAGCACTTGTCATTGACACAGAATGCAGAACAAGAATACTGATCCTAAGAAAAAACAATGGCAATAGCTGCTTGATTCAGAGATCCAGTACGGTAAAAGGAACTGGGAGTACTGAAAAGTGCATCAACAAAAGTGCATAACAACTGTGCAGATGAAACTGGCACAGATAAGGGAATTAATGCTTTTAGGAAGTATGATTTTACAACTCTTCTAATTATTGTTCTATGTTTTGTGGGATGGGGCACACAGCCTTGGC
Source organism: Cuculus canorus (assembly GCF_017976375.1). Classification (NCBI taxonomy): domain Eukaryota; kingdom Metazoa; phylum Chordata; class Aves; order Cuculiformes; family Cuculidae; genus Cuculus; species Cuculus canorus. The sequence continues at coordinate 62,912,504 of NC_071404.1, forward strand.
TAAGGAAGAATTACTGATATCTCTACTTTCTCTTGTAATGAAGAAGGGCTCTGAAATTTCAGAGGGAGAAGTAGGTGATGAAAGAGAGCTAGATATACTGGGAGTCAGTGCTCCTTAGATGTGTCCAGCTTCTTGCCACCAGCTTCTAGAAGTGACCAGCCCTTCTTGTTAGAAGGTTGCAAAGATTGTTTTGTAGTATTTTGCATCCTGTAAGGAGCAAAGCGTGTGTGCGTTTTCTTTCTTTTTAGTGAAGACATGGATTAACAATTAGTTTCTGAAACAATTTATTGAACCTGAGGCAAGCATGTATGAATGGTCTTTTTAATACAGCTTAATGGCTTATTTTGTCTAGATCAGTCCACACTGAAAATAACAGTTCTTGAACCAAATATGTCTGTGGGCTATACTGTATAAACCCAGACTTGTATGTTGATTTGCTTTTCCCTGGATTAAGTTTGTAAGAACTGTGAACCTATGAGCAAATATAAAAACTACCCCTAGAACTGTATTTGCAACAGTTCATTTGCTTTATGTGTGAAAGCTGTACTTGGCTTTGACATTTGGTTGCACCTGTTTTTTTAACCTTGCCCCTCCTGGGATCTACTCAGTGTTTGAGTATTTAAAATGTTTCAGTGAAAGTCTGTATTACACAGTGATGGCAAAAGCAAGTCCTTTTGACTTTGAGTTAACAAATTAAGTCTTTGGCTTGCAAGGTAATTTTATGTACAGCATTATAAGATTGATTTTTCTCATGTATATAGCCAATGTGTAATCATAGGATGTAGTTCTTCCTTTGAGCTTTAGCAGAAGAAGTTTAAAAGCAATAGTAAACTGCAAAAATTTGAGATCTGGAAATTTCAACATGAAGTTCTCATTTCAGTGTTATTTCTTGCATGAAGTTGGTTCATAGACACTGGAACGAAGTGGTAGAATAGAGGGGTTTGGAAAACGTTTAATAAGAGCCTTTGTGGAACATGACTGAGTGATAAAGAGCATTACTATTTTATAGTCTGAAGTGGAAGAAAGGTGACCTTACTTCAAATTGTGACCTCCTTAGCCAGAAAAAGCCTTTTGTTTTTCTTTATGTGAAAATGCATGCTGTGATAATAACAACTGTTAATTTGCATTTAATATATCTACTTTTCTGTTTTTGTAGATGGGCCACGGCCTACTCAAAAAGAGATTTTATCTCTGCGAGCGTTCTTGTTGATGTTTGTTAAACAGCTAGTGATGAAGGTAGGATAACTTTAACATTATGACAGGAAATCTAAGCTCCTTCTGTAAAAAAACCACACTTCAATTTGGCATTTTTTCTAAGCATGTCAAATTTGACAAAAAAACAAACAAGTAAACAAAAATACTGTGTGAGGTGCATCTTTTTGTTGTGGTTCTTGTTACAGACAGTTGTGACAGTTGTTGTGACTTGTCACAGTGCTTAAAGATGCATTTTTCTCCCTTTTAAGCTGTTCTTATCGAAAGTGTAGCTGTTAAGTGATTAACTTTGAGATGTTTACTAGGGGAGAAATAAGTATTTGATTCCGTGTTTTGTTCTTGACAATATCACCTGCTTCAGAAGTGCATAAAGACTTAGTGCATCTTTTGACGTTATATGCTGTGGGCCAGTGGAGCACAGTAGGATAAGAAAGACCCTATCAATGTTTCACGATTGTTTGTTAGACATTATCAGAATATTGTAAGTCAGCAGTTCTATTGCTTAAACGATCTTCTTAACCCTTCCCTATTGTAAGATGTGATCCATCTCTTCTTCTCCTCTCCTTTCTGTAGACTGTCTTTTCTGCCTTTGAATCTAGCTCCCTTTTCCCCTCTTCCTCTCTATTACTGAGGTACCAATGTTCTCTCAGTGCTGCTACCCTTAGCCATGGCAGTGTGGAGGGGTAACTACCAGAAAAGTTCTGCTCTTGCCTCTTGTACTCCTTCTTTAAATTGGATGTTCTGCAGTTGACAGAACAGGACAGTTTAGATATCCAATTCTGAAAAAAAACCAGAAATGAAGCTAACAATTAATGAAAGTCTTTTAAATTTCTGTCAGAGATTTAGAACTTGGGCAGCTTTGGATAGTTTCACAAGGACAGTAAAAAGCACATTGGTCATGAAAGTTTGATTCTTCTGCAAATTTTATATTTGTAGACAGTGTTACAAAATCTTTTTGGGAAATGAGAGACTAAAAAAACAGAAGCCCTAAAAGTGAAGCCTACTTTTCCCTTCCTTCATCCTCTTCTTAGAAACTGTTGTTTGTGTTTTCACCAAAAAGTTAGAGATGCCGTAAATTGTTTAAATTTCTGTAAAGTTGATAGCAAATGAAGACAGGATTCTGTAGTGGAACATTAGAAGCAGATTTGGCTGTAGGCGTAACTAACAGGCTTGTAGTTAATCCTCCAGGTCTACTTTTGGATCCTCTTTACCACTCTAATTTAATTCTTCTATTAATAGGAAGCTCTCTGTTCAGATAATCTGTATCAATTGACGTGTTATTCTTATGATTTCGTGTACTGTATTATTATCTAGCTTATTTTTGTGCCTGTATTGGGGTAGTCTTAATGCACTCATATAACCTTCAGTGGGGATTTTTTGGGCGGGGAAAAAAGATACTTTCCATCTATGAAGCTATTACAGTACCAAGGGAAACAAATTTGTCTTGTGGGTCTTGCTCTATATATAACCATAGCTTGTAATAATGTTCTTTTGGGAATAGTACTTCTGTACTTGAAAGATGATAGCTAAAACCTGATTGTTTTTAAAGGACTATGGAATAAAAGAAGATGAATTGCAGGCCATCCTCAATTATCTTCTCACTATACATGAGGTAACTTTTAATTTGGGGGGTGTGCAGGGGCAGAGAGATACTAGTGCTATTTGTAACCATCAAATATTTGCGTATTTTCAGATAGTACCTTCTTCATGCCACAAGGTGGCTCTGTAGAGGAAGTAGCAAACCTTGTCAGGCTCTTTAGTGTAGTGTGCTGTATTGCCAATATTCTTGGAGTGATTTAAGCACTATGTTCAATGTTAGATGGAAGTTCATTAAGCCAGGAAGTCAAAATGTTTCATATGTTTTTCTGCAAACTGATTTACCAAGCAGAAAAACAGATGGTGAGGTTGATTTTTTTAAAAAAAAAACAAACAAAAAACAAACAAAACCTTGTTTTATGCTTCCTAAGTAATATTTTTTTGTGTTGTTTTTCTCTCCTTTTTATTTTGCTTCTTAAATAAAGCAATAAAATTAAAAACATGCATTTAAAAAAATAAAGGCGTATGTTAATGGCATCTAAGAAAGGCATATAAACTTAATTGGGAGAAAATGTTGGTTACCACTGATACATCTGCATCTTCATATTTTAGCACCAGGAAAAGGCACTTTATGCCAGATGCAACATCAAAGACAAAGGAAATGGGGACATAAATCTAACTGATCTCATCTCTTTAAGGATGCTTGAAATGAGTAAAATAAGGAATTAATTGAATTTCTCTTCAAGCAGTATGGATTTTTGGTTTTTTGTTTGGTTTTTTTTTTTTGTTTACACCTGTTTTCCTTTTTCTTCGCTGTGCTGTTTACCACTGCTTGTTAATACCACGGGCAAGCAATTTAAATAATTCTAATTATTTAAAAAAATTAGTCTTGCTAACGTATAAGAGTAAACCAAAACAGCAGAAGCTTCATAAAGTCTTCAGATGAGGTGGTGGTATTTTAACTATTTTAGCAGTTTGCATGTTCAAGTCTCAAAGATCCACCAATGCTGAATCCCACAGAATTAGGTATCTAGTTGAAATTTAGAGGAAAAAGCAAGAAAAACCATAAAATTCTGCCTTCTCGTAGGGCGCATTCATCAGTAGTAGTGTTTAATATAAACTAATATCATCAGGTGAACACAATTGTTCAGAGGTGTGAAACTGCATTTCTAATAGAGAAGCGATCAGAATATTTGTTCAAAAGAGTTGGAGGGTGTGGTGTGTTTAACTTTTATTTTAATACCACAAAGATTGAGAATAGAAGACAGTTGCATTTTGCCACTTTGTAAATTAGTTTTAGTTATAATTAACTTGGAAAAATTAATAAACTGTAGTTTAGAATGCTTTAGACTAACAGCATGGAAAACTTTACTGGGCAGCTTGAATCACCCATTTTAAATGTTGTCTGTGGCAAGCGGTAGTATTTTTTTTTTTTTTCCTGGAGTGGACATATGTTAGTAGGAATTCTGCATTAAACACCACCCTGGTCCCCACCACACTGTGGAGCAGTTTATTCCTAGCTCCTGTATAGTAAAAGAGGAGGAAATATACATGCAAACAGATGAACATGTGTGTGGAAGGAAATAACATAGCCCAATAGTCCACTCCCTGGCAAAGGCTTGCATCCCAGACACAGATGTATCGCTTTTCACTCTAAAAAATACAATTTTTTTTGATAGTATTTTCTCCTGCTCTTGCCTTCCAGATCTATAGCTCTTTGATCCTGGCTTAGTTGTTTTGGTCTTTGGTTTACTATTACTCTCCAGACCATCTTGAAATGTTTTGTAGTGGTTTTTTTAACGAAAACAGTGTTCTAGCCTGCATGCCTTTTTAATTCAGATTTGTAACTTTTATTCAACAGGATGACAATCTAATGGATGTCTTGCAGTTGCTTGTTGCTCTGATGTCAGAGCATCCTGGCTCTATGATCCCTGCTTTTGATCAGAGGAATGGATTACAGTAAGTTTGAATTTTGTAAGTGGGCAAAAGGAAATAGTATTTTGACCATACTATTGCTTTCTAGAATTCCCACGAAATCTGGACAGTCCTTGTCAGTGTATGTTACAATCTTAGACTGCTTATCTTGGGAGATGTTTGTGTCCAGGTATTGTTTGGACAAGAGGTGAGGTTGGATTTATTATCAATGAGGTTGTGGGTTTTATTTTGTTTCCAAGCTGTCAGTCATGCTTAAACAGATAGTGATCAATTTGAGTTAGTCTGTAAATTGATGTTATGTCTTCATCTACTAGTACTTAGTCTTTAACTTCCTATTCTTACACACTTTTTCCCAACAAACAGAAAACCATTGTTAAATACTACTGTGAAAGAAAAGTAGGGAAAGTAGGAAATTCTACTAACGGTAAAACCACAAAAGATTTGCTAGAAAAAGACTAAGTTATGACTCTCATAAACTTTTCTGATTTAAAGTGAACCTGCCTGGACGTAGTGTGAAAAAAATTGCATCAGGCAAACATGCAAGAACTATTCCTAGAGGGGCATATGGAATAGTAATTCTCTTGCTGTGTAAAGGCAGACTCTCATTTCATACATTTTTTTGCACCTATTGGTTAACCTCTATTTATACATATTTTTTTTTCAGTTGCCCTTTCTCAAGAGACAGCATTCAGGCATGTTCATAATTGTTTTCTCTCCTTTTAGTGCTAGGCTGATTTCTTTTTTTACCCGTTTTATTCAACTTTGACTTCATTTCTATAGCAGTGTATTATGCTATGGGAAACTAATAAAAACTGTGTATAATAAAATATTTGTATGTCATGTTGGGTCTCCAGTGGAATATGTTTGTTTTTATTTAGCAACTGGCAGTAGACATTTCCTTTTTTATTAACTAGTATGCCAGCAAGTCAGTGTGAATAGTGAGTCCACAGTGAGAAATTGCTTTGTTTTCCTGTCTCATTTGTTACATTCCTTGCTCCTGTATTGTCTGAGTCACTTAATGGGTTGTTTGTATCCTTATTGATGTATCTACTTTTTACAATTAAAACACCATATTCATGGTATTTAAAAATAATTCTGCAAAGATTTATAAATATTTAGGTTGCTTTAATAATTAAAAAAATAAAAATAACCAATGTAGGGAAGAAATAGTAATTGTAAGGAATTTTTTTTTTTTACTATGCAGTTAGGTAACTTTCATACTGCCCTGTTAAGCAGGGAAGTAGGTTGTATTACTTGAATGAACTTTGTATTGTGGCTTGCTTATTTGCTTGATTCTGTAATTTCTGTGGCTGTAGATTTCTCCAGGATATGTTGTTTGATATAGGTAACTGATTTTTAATCACTCCTGTTTTTTCGCTTAAATTCTACTATAAAACTAGATTTTATTTTTTTCCTCTTATAGTTTAGGCATCTTGGATAGTATTTTTAGGTATGTAAAAGTGAAGGAATATGAAACTACTGATGAATGCTCAGTTATGAGTTATAGGTAAGGCCTAAAAACTTCAGTAAGTCCTATAAGTCCTTCTTTACAACTAGCTGATGTAAAGCGTGGTATTGTGACATGGGATATTTTTTGAAAGACTCAAGAATCATTGAAATTAGATTTTTATTTTTCCTTCTCCCTAACAAAGTGATACTAATTTCCTCAAAAATTTATTCAGAAAATATTCACAGTAAAGGCTGAGTACTGTGTCTTCTTTTCCAATGTAATTTCATGGAGCATTGGGAAATTAATCTTTCTTTTATTTCAGAAAGAGATTAGTAGTCCACGTAGGTGTATATTAAATCATATTTCACAAACTCAAACATCTGTCCAATATCATGAACCATAGCCTGACTAAAATCAGATAGTGACGTGATCATAAGCACTTTACTGTCTAAAAGGTAAGCAATGAATCAAATTAGATGCAACTCATGAATAGATTTAGGTATCTTCTCTTGTTATGGGAGATTTCCAAGGATCAAAACCTTGCATTTTTTACTCTTCACGTTTACAGAATGACAGTATTAGATTTCTTTCTACTGCGTAAGTAAATTTCATTTAATAAAAGATAGGCTTTAATGTGCCACAACTAAAGGTTTTAGAAGGTGATATTAAATACTAGTCTGATTTCTTTTTATTTAGGTGATGGAAGACATAGATGCATGTGATGAGATCTGTGTAGTATTACAGATTGACAGATTGAGTTGGTAATGTCAAATGTATTTGAGGTTACTGGACACTTGCCACTGCAAGACTGTACTTCCAGTGGTTTATTAACTTACTAGACTTTCTGGAGTTACATTGACAATTTCCTTGCCGTAGTTGTTACACTCTCATTTTCTTTCTTGGGAAAACTTCAACTAAAACTATTCAGCTGGTTAAGTCTAGTACTTTGCTACGGACACGCCCTTTTGCTCCCTTCGACTTTCTTCTTAGTGGAGAATCATAAGTGGGTGCCGAGCATAATCATAAAGAGATGAAGAGCTGAAACTGATGTAGGTGAAATGAGAAGTATGCTTCCTGACTTGGTGTCATCTTCTGTCCCTCCTGAGGGTGCAGCGGTTCGCACAGATGTAAAATATTAGTGCTAGTAATAAATCCCCCTTTATACATGGCTATTCCTAGCCAGCCATATTTATACTAAATCAGTTGCTTGCTTAGTTTTCTCAATAAAATACGTGACTAAGACAGTTTTCAATATAGGAATTCCAGCAGCTTTTCACAGCATGCTTTATGTATTGATATTTGGGAGATATTTAAATTTGATTAAAAATTTCTAGATGTAATCATAAAATGTGAAATCAGAGACTTGTGCCATTAACAAACGTCATGCTGTTTTTTTGTACTCTTATTTGTAGTCATTCTTTTAAACTGGGCTCAGATATAAATTTATTTGCAGTCTACTGTAGTTAATTTGTTGTTGCTGTGTATTTCAACTGTCTTAGGAAGGCTTGTGTTTTCTCCACTTAGGGTTGTCTACAAGCTTTTAGCATCACAAAGTGAAGGCATCAGGGTGCAAGCTCTGAAAGTGATGGGGTATTTCTTAAAGCATCTCGCTCCAAAGTAAGTACTTGTTTAGGTCTTAAAGCAAAAACCTCCAAGAAAGAAGGGGAAAAGGTAGTTTGTGACATGTCCATTCTGTATATTGTTTTGTATATATACACACATGTTTGGATGTAAAGTAAAAAAAGCTGTATTGGAGGTTAATCACTAAATATGCTTCACAGAATAGGAGCTACTATTCTTTAAGTACCCTTCAATTTGTTTGCCATGCATTTCTGATGTGGTGGAATTAACTGGCAATTAGTGTCCAGGCCTTATCACTTCCTTACCAAGTTAATTTGATGGTTACTTATGGTATGGATGCCTGCTTCTTAAAGTGGTCTTTTTCCATGATTCCATTGAAATTCGTAGCAATAATTAGACTGGTGAGATTGAACCCCATGTTACTTACTGAGCACTACATATAATATGTCTCCAGTTGACTACAGCAGTAGCTAACTATTGAGATTGATGTCTATGCTTGTATTTTTGAGTGAAATGAGGACAAAGTTGCCTTTCACTTACTGTTTGTCAAGAAATCCCTAAGGATGTGTTTCAGCTTTTTGGGCCCAGGAGTAAGGGGACTCCATTTATAGAAGAAAGTTAGCTGTCTTCTGTCTGTCTTCAGGGAATGACTTGTCCTTTCAGAATTTGAATTCTTGCCCAAATCCTTAACCACAAGTGAAAGGAAGAAAAAGAAAAAGCTTTTTCTGGTGATTTTATATTTCTTGAGGCACACATTTTAAACTTTATTTTTTTCCCCTAAAGCAAGCTGAATACATAAGTTTGTTTTATCTTTCTGTACTATTTTAGGAGAAAAGCTGAAGTCATGCTTGGACATGGATTGTTCTCTTTGTTGGCTGAAAGGCTGATGCTTCAGACAAGCTTAATCACCATGACTACATACAATGTCCTGTTTGAGGTAGTAATATACTGTAGTTAGGATGCAATCTTCCTAATTACTTGTAAGACATTGTCTGAAAATTGCTTGCATATTTGTTTTCATATGTTCCAGATGACATTAAACCTTAGCGTGATGCAGCTGAGTGTGGAGTTTTTTTCACCCAGCTCACTACTTGAGATTCCTGGCCCTCTCCTCCCCCTCTGCCCTTGTAACTTAGTTATGCTTGTTATGAACAATTATAGATAATGAGTAACCCGAATGTCTCAGACAGACACCCATGTATGTGTGGAATTTTTTTATAGCAGTGATCTGGCTTTATGATGATTGTTTTGATTAGATTCAGGTTTCTTTTCTAGTGTATATGAAATGACAGTGTGTGCTTAAGAGAAAGCAAAAATAATAGTGTTTTTAGAATCGGGATGAAATAAATTATCGAGAAGGAGAACGCTTGGGTTTTCTTTGGATAATTTTTAGAACCGTAGTGAAATAGTGATGATGCTGTATGAAGAATGTATCCACGTATTTTTCAGTAAGCTCTCTTTATATATATTGATATGGCATCTTCTTCTTTCTTGCCAGATTCTGACTGAACAGATTTGCACTCAAGTGATACATAAACAGCATCCTGATCCAGATTCAACAGTGAAGATACAAAATCCTCGTAAGAGTGATACACATTTCTAAGCACTGCCGTAAAAAGTCTGCTCTAAAAAAAATAACCATGAGCAAGTTTATTAATTACATCCACCAGTCCTAATTCTGATATCAGTTTTACATTGCCTTTCATACAGAAGGAAAGATAATGTGCACTTATTTGGAGTTATTTAAGAAGTGTGTCTCTAAGGCTTTTTGAAAGAAGTGTGTCTAAATGTGTATGTAGTTCATAACTTACTGTTTTTGGTTGTGCAGTCATGCTATGAAATGGCTTTTCAGGACTTGGATGCACAGGATGCTTTGATTTAATACGTTTTGAAGTTTCAGCAAAATTCTAATTGCGTTATTTAGTGATGTCAGACTAAATTACCTGAAATATGGAAACAACCTTCTTAAGTTACATTCAGTATTGACAATGCCAGATGGAAAGTAGGAGAAATGTATCTGCTTTCTGGTTTGGTTAGCTTACTTCATAGGAAATGTCCATAGTTCCATTTCAAGGTGTCTTTTGAACTAAGAGAAAATACTGATCTTTCCTGAGTTATATGCATTATTAGTGTGCCCTGTATGTAATGCAATGGATTTATGATAGCTTTGAGACTTCTTTTTTTTTTTTTTTCTGGAGAAATAGATTTTTTGCCTTCATAGCTGCTTTTTCATTAAACGTGGGTCATAGTTGAGGGTTTGCTTCATGCAGAATGTGGGGAAAGTGAAAGGAAAGCAAAGCAGATACAGAGGCAAGAAATCTGGTTGCAAATCTGCCATTTGCCTTTTGGTAGACCTATACAAAGCAAGAGATGCAAGGAGATCTTTGTTAGTTTCTCTTAAGTTTTTTGAAGTTGGCAGTCGCTGCTGCCATTAATACAGATTATTTGTGATGTGAGGTACGAGTCTGGAATTATCTAGATCTAGTAGGAAGAGTGACTTTAGAGTATTTTTTTAAGATCAGTTCTAATACTATCAAATAATGAATTTCTCTTTATAAAGAAATTGCATGAGGTGAGCAGTGACCATCTTCAAATTGCACTCTAATTTATTTACAAAGTTAACTTTTTGAAAATAAAAAGAGCAGCAACTGCCCTACTTCTTCAAAAAGTGGAATGTACCCATATTTTTGACTGTCTTCTGAAAGTATAGGAAACACTATGCTCCTAAGAGATGATATTTTATATCAGGAAGGTTTTGTCCCCTTTCTCAAACTTTTTTTTGTAACAAATTGCTAAATATAATTGGACGTTAAATTAACAAGTTCAGTATTGTTAAGGTAGAGCAAAATCTATGCATTTTTATTATATATTGATTCTTATAATGGATGTATTGTCTTCTGTTGACCCCCTCATAAAAAGGTTCTGACGGATTGTGATAGTTTGCCATTTGTCATCCACTATTTCTGTGGCTTAAACGGAAATGTTGCTTCTGTTGCTTTTTTTTCTTAAAGAAAAAAAAAAGAATTCAGAATAATTTAACTTGGATTCCATTTTCTTCAGGCCTGCAAATGCCCCAGTGGTGACTGGTTTGAGAAGTCTTGAAAGGAGGGATTTGTATTAGTTAAACTTTCTACTCAAATAAAGATGTACTTTTTCTCAGTATAAGATGCTTTTATGTGGTGCCACTTTTCTTGTACAATCAATATTGGAAGATGTCCTGCATTTTATGTTGTGGTTAGCATTTTATATACAACTACCATATTATATACTAATATAGTATTTTGCTGCTTATCAACTGTTTTACAGAAATTTTGAAGGTTATTGCAACACTGCTACGTAATTCTCCACAATGTCCAGAAACTCTGGAGGTTCGACGTGCTTTTCTCTCAGATATGATTAAACTTTTTAATAACAGCAGAGAAAATCGGAGGTAAGGTAGCTTGCTATATGCACATATATACAAAGTAAGTAAATTTCCTAGTAAATTAGACTCATTAAGCAGATACAGCTTCATTGCTATTCAGCCAAATCTATACTGTAGTGCGGTCTTCAGTATGCAAAATTAGAAAAGCTTGCACATAGCAAGTAGTTTTAAACATTTTGAATTCCTGACTTGGCTGGATTTTAGATGTATATTTCTAAGATGCATTTTGTAATTTGATTAAGTAGCATATGTGTTTTTTTGCAGGAGTTTGTTGCAGTGCTCTGTCTGGCAGGAGTGGATGCTTTCCCTTTGCTGTTTTCATCCGAAGACTTCTGAAGAACAGAAGATAACGGAGATGGTTTATACCATATTTCGAATTTTGCTCTACCATGCAATCAAATATGAGTGGGGTGGCTGGCGTGTTTGGGTGGATACACTGTCAATCACACATTCGAAGGTGAGTGTTTGAAATAATTGGGAAATTCTGTTATGCTATGTAATTAGATTTAGAGCCTTAAAGTGCTGTATCATACAGTGAGATAGTCTTGAAGCGAAAGTCAGTAATTAAACAAAAGCCCAGTGCTTGTATCTGTTACTGGGCATAATTTCAAGTATTTGACAAATGTTAATTTTGTTGTCTGAATACAAATTCTTTTGTTGTTGTTGCTCAAATAGTGATGGTTTTAGTTTGTACTGAAAATGGCACATATTTTAAAAAATGATATAAAATTTCGGGAGCATTTCTGAAAAATTTTAGTGCTGGTTTCGATTTTTTATAATAGCATGAACACAAGGTGGCGCACCATATCTATTCATAAACAAAAATACCTTTTCACAACATCAAAGGGCTGTAGAACAAACCAGTAAAAGGCAAAGAAGTCAAAGTTAAGACAGATGCCTCAGCTGTTAAACTGTCAGAGAATACAAGGTGAGAATGCAAATTCTTGCAGTTTTAATGAGACTGTTACCCTTCATTATTCTTCTGTCTGATTTTTTTGTTGTTGTTACAACCAGAATTGTATCATTAAAATTATTAGTGGATCTTCAAACAGGGTGTAGTAGTATAAAAGATAACTGCCCCTCCCTATTCAGAATAAAAGAATGAGGCTAGTGTGGGCCTTATAATTATTCTGGTTTATCGGAAGTATTTACTTAGAATTAATTAAATAATAAATTATATATTTTTAAATGTGTGCAACTTAACCGTGCAAAAAGGACATCTGTGAATCCCAAAGATCACTTTATGATTCTAAGGAATTACTTGCTCCTCTCAGGTTCTGTTTTTTTCTCAAAAAAAGTTGGATTCTGCAGACGGCAATAATACCATTATTTTGCAGCTCTGTTTATTTATCATGTTCATAGCTCCACAGTGGGTTATCGGGCTATGTAGGAATGTACAAATCTATATAATAAAAGTATGTGAAATAGTATCACTACATAGTCACTTAGCTAAATGGAATCTGGGTGCTAAGTACCCAAGGCCAAATTTAAACCCTGGAAATGTCCTTAATCTTCTTTTGTGTCAGGTCTGCAATCTTCAAAAAACCTCTTTCCCCCAAGATGCAGAGGGCATGGGTGGAGTAGGTTGTACAATGGCAAACTGCAGCCAGAGTAAAGATCCCTAATGTGATTTGTAGAAACTGGCATAATTTAAAGCATTTTGGTGATGCTGGGGATTACTGGGGAACTGTCTCTGGAGAAAGATGGAGAGGTGAGTGAAAGAAGACCATCTTTCTATTCCTGTAGTACAGGGCTTTGGTGTATTGAATTTTAAAATTATCTTATACGCTGCAGTTCTGTTCTTGGACTCTTTTTGCAAGATAATGTAATGTCAGAAATCTCATTTAAGCAACTTCTGTCTCAGAATGTTTATATGGATTTTTGGTCATTATCTTCAGTGACTAGATACGGCTAATCAATGATCTAGGGTTCATAGAGGAAAACACAAGATGTTCCTGTGATGCCATGGCCAGCTGCTAAGAATAAAATTCCAATTTAGAAAATAACATAAAAATTGAGACACAGATAATGTTACTTTGATGGTTTATTTTTCTGAAAGCCTTTATGCATTTGTGCAGTACCATAGTGAATGAGAAAATGACGTGCTTCACTCTGTGTTTCTCATTTTTGGTTCCTGGCATGGTGGCACAGTGAGGTTTCCTTGGTTGTAGAAATAACTTCCTGTGTTAGTTTCCCCAGGTCTAACTTTTTTGTCTTTTCAGTCACTATGTAAAGACTGTTTGTTCTTCCAACCTACTTCAGAGTGTGACAGAGCTAGCGGCAGAGTTGTGGTGTAGTTTTGAAGGAATCATAAAGGAATTTAGTTTGTTTGGACATTGGTGCTAGTATTATCCAGTTTCAGAAGCCTAAATGAAAATGATTAAACAAAAAAGGCACCCAAAAAACAACTGAACAATAGAGGAATGATGATGCAATAATTGTTTTTAAAATTTGAAGTTTTTACTTTTTATGCATTTGCTGTTTGAACTTATTTATAAAGAATACATGCAATTTATGCAATTAGTGATAGAAAGCTAGATGAAGTTTCATAACTATCTTTTAATTAATTAAGCATAAATTAGGATAAATCAGAAAAAAAGCTCTTTGTGGTAAAACTTTACTAATCACTTGAAAATGTCCTTATAAACTGATACTAATATCTAATGATAATGATTTTTTTGAACCCTCAGGTTTTATTTATTTTGAATATTTTTGTATCCTGTTATACCAATATTGAAATTTATATAAATTTACACGAATCATAGCATAGACATAATTCAGTGGACAAATTGTTTGATACTAAGTGCATCTCAGATGTTTTTGATTTCTAACATGCTTTCAAAGTAACACGGGGATTATGGGAACAAAAATATTTCCTTAACACTAAGAGAATAAGCAATTTGTGTTTTTATTATTTCATCTCTAATTGTATTGGATTACTGCTTATTTTTCCTTTTTACAACCCTTTGCACCATTCTTGCCACTAATTTATAACACCATTCTATGATAAAGAACTAGTATATAAAGGACTACTGTTACAGAATTGGATAGGTTTTGCAGAGCTACACATCAAGATACATGCAGCTGCTATAAAAAGCCAAAGAAACTCAATTGCAATTTTATTGTCCAGTTTGATAGATTTCCTGCCACCTTTGTAGCAGGGAAGCTGTTTGTCACTGTAACCCTCTCCTGCAACAGCTGCACAACGTCTTAAAAGCAGCAACGGCTTTTCTAGTATAATTGCACTGCATTGGTTTCCTCGCGCTCAGAATTTAGGTGGTGTCTGTAACCTTTTTAAAGCCAAATTTCTTAGTATTACTTACGTATTTTGCTCATTTCCATGTTATTTTTTATTTTATGTTTTCCAAGTATTAACGCAACATACAAAGGTGTTTAATTTGTGGCTTCTAGTTCAATGAAAATGCTAATGGAAAAATGAAATCACAACTTCGGTTTGCTCTAAACGGCCAGTGCTGAATTTCTTAAATCAGCTACAAACTTCTGTTTTTAAACATTGCTAGCCAGGCCCTAGATTTTGTCTGTCTAGCGATGTTACTTAGTAAAAAGGACCAATGGTTTTGGGGTTAATAATAGGAAACACTTAAAGAATCGTGGACAACTTACCGTTTTGACCTTTCAGTTTCCCCAGGATTTTAAAGAATATAATGATTTACACAGTTAATACACTACTAAATTATGTAAATATCTGAAACTACTGGGAAGGATTAACATTTGCTTATTTCAGGCCCTTAAATATATTTTACTAATTACAATTTGCTTCGTGTTATCGTGTGGTTTGGTTAAAAAGAAGATATTTGGGTAAATTCTGGGTTTTTTTTTTTCTGAAAAATTTTTTAAGACTCAGAAATGTTGGTATCTATAAGCTACGATTTTATTGCTCCATAAGTGGGAATTCCTGTATAAGTGGAAAAATTTTGTTCAATGATCTGAATGGGAAGAAGTATAATCTTAAACTGTTACTACTATGACTTTAACATGCAGTTTATTTCTACATAATTGTTGATTTTTGGTCTAAGGCAATATCGCTGTAATAAATGTTTCTGCGTATTAAGTAAATTTGGATGTTCTTTGGTGCCTTGCTCATTTAATACAGGAGGGGAAAAAAAAGGTGTGCAAACTGTTTACACGTGTTTGCCTGATTTTCATCACTGTCAGATGAGGGAAAACCAGCAGAGATTAGGTGATGAGGAGTTAATATATGATGGCAATTTAAAAACTAATTTGCAGAGAAGTGAATGTGGCTTAGTAGTTTTAGAAAGCAACGGGCCATCAGGATCGCCTGATTCCAAATCCCACTGGCATTCATGAGTTATTGAGGATGGTTTTGTCTCAATTTTTTTTCTTCATATCTTAACAAAGTAGGGTCTCCCACAGTGGTATGTACAGGCGTTTTTAGCTCTATGGCATTTTGAAGGCTTGAGATACTCTTCAATCCCCTCTGAAAAGTGTATGCATTGCCCTGAGGGGAAACAGAGGTAGCTGGATAAAACGGTCATTGTACTACTGCAGGTTTTTGGTTTTCAATTGTGAGTTGCCCGGATGTCAGTGACACAGAGCTGGAGGAGATGTAAATTAAGTAGCACACTCGAAATGCTTAAATATGAGATTCATACTTACAGTATAAATAATTACTTACAAGAAATTACTGTTTATTCTAGATAGAAATGATTCTGGGGCGGGAAGGAGGGGTCACCTGACTTACGGAGAGCAGAGATAACTAAGAGGCTAGAATGTGCAGCCTCCTTTAATGGTGTGTGCCTCCAAGATGTGTGGTTATGAGACAATCATTCAGTTTTTCTAGGTGTTTCCTTGTTACAGCTTCTTTCATAGTATGTGTGTTGGAAGGCTTTTCCTAATCAATGCCTCTGAGTAGAAGAAAGTATTTTCATTATCCAGCAAGCAGAATGGTTGGGGAGAGGGATCTGTGTTGCTGATAGGCTCTTCTGAATGCAACATATGTGGTTAATTGGGACCTCCTCCATCTCATTATTTATTCAGTTTGACTGAGTGGAATGGCATGAATAAAGCTGCAGGATGCTAAAATTTCACTAATTCAAACTGAAAGAAAAGTATAAAATAAGGGGATAGGAACAGAGTCAGCAAGGTAAACTGAGAATTTACGAAGCAGGAAAGAACGGGATCAGTTGGGTAGAGGAGGCCATACAAGCCTTAAAAGAAGAGTGTGATAGAGATTTGCTGCTGATTGAGAAGTGCCATAGGTCTCAAAAAGAAGAAATGGTGGAACGAACTGATACATAAAGAGGCAAACAGCTGTAAGAGAGTCTTCCTAAACAAAGATGTTCTGAAGAGAGAAAGGATTCTCACCTGTATAGCTGTGTAAAAATCATTGGAAGATGGGACCTGTGTCTGTAGCCTTAAGAATTGTTAGTGTCTCCTTTGCTGCTGCTGCAGAGTTTGAGGCAAACTCCTCCATGCTTGCTGCTTCCTGTGTTCAGGTTGTCACTGTGTTGATGATCTTTAAGGTCCCTTCCAACCCAAACTAATCTATGATTCTCTTAAATGATGGGTGTGGAGTGTCTGCTACAGGGCTGTCAACAACACATGGAGACGTTGAAAAAGGTTGGCCAAAGAGAGGTGCATAAGACCTATTGCAGGGTATTATGACCAGGCAAAGTGTTAAGCACTGAGTTAGTTTACATTTTTTTTTAATAACTAAATATTTGCAGAAGGCAGAATTTGACAGTCTACTGAACAGAAGGAATGGTGGCAGAGATTTAGATAGAGAGAAATATATACCTTGAGATGATAATGTGCTCACATGTTACAATTTAAATATGTTAGTGAAAATGAGCAAATACATGTTTGGTGTGCTGTTTGAATTTGTTATTATGTGATGATATAACAGTATGTTATACCTTGACTTGATGGAAAATAAAACACTGCCAACATATATAATATTATCTTTTGGATAAGCAAAGGCACTTACAAATTATATTGACTAGTACTTGCTTTCTTATTCTTGAAATTATTTGCATGCATATTTTTTTCTCACCCTGGGGCAGAAGTATTGCTACTTAGATGAAAAATGCTGGTACATGGAGATGTCTTGGTACAGTGGTTTTCTCTTCCCCCCTCCTTGTGTGTCAGTGAGTGCTTTTTTGGTGGAAACTTGTCCTGTGTACTAGTCTGCATAATATATGTTAATTTGCTTTTCTTAGTTTTCTTCTGTGAATTGCTCTGTAATAACCCAGAAATCCCTAGGTCAGTGGATTATAGACTGTTAGTGAGTATACGGTGCGCACAGAACCTTTTTATCTTTCCCTTCACTGAATTGAAGATTAGGTGTGATATTGGTGCTTTCCATCTAAACAGACCTGATTTTGTTTGGAGATTAGTTTCCACTTTTGAACAGTTAGTGTTGCTAGGGTAGAAGTGGAAAAACAGATCAATAAAGTCCTTGTTAAGATTTTTAAGTTTGTAATGCTTTTTGGAATTATGAAGTTTATTGATGGTGTCAGCAGCACAGGAGCTAGTTGGCGCTGAGCAGACTCTGTAAGGAAACAGTAGTACTAGGTAATTGTCTGATCTGTCTGGTAGTCATTTGCTTCTCTCTCTACTCTACAAAATTGGCCACCTGATAGTGAAAAAAAGGACAAAATCTTAACATATTGTTAAAATATTTTCCCTATGTCCTTTAATGCAAATGTCAATCATCTTAACCTTTTTCATTGCTGTATGGTAATTTTTCTCCTTTGCAATTAGTAAATGTTGGATGTCAAATTAAGTTAAAATTAATGGCTGAGGCAAATGTTGCAGTTATTAGCTCACAAGTGTCTTTAACTAGTAGTGCGTATAGATGCATTCCAAGCATTGCAAACAGCTATGGATTACCCATCAAATGATGGTGAAGATTAATGTTGGCCTTTTAGCTCACTAATTTAGAACAATTTCTAGTAATTAATTTTGTATTATCAGCTTTACAGTTGCAAATGCCTTAAGGAAATAAAAAATGACTGGATTTAAGTACATTTAAAGTTCTTCAAGCTCACGATTGTTTTGTAAAGTGTTGCATGCTTGCAGATCCTGATGTTTAATCTTTAATACCATTATAAACTATCTCTGTCTACTAGTGTTTTGTAATAACAATTTCTACTTATTTTTGCATTTACGTTGATACTGCTTTTGTTAAGTGTTTTCTTTGTAGGGTGCATTGTTTGGCTTTGTGAACTTTAAACAGAACTGAAATCTCGGCTATGGCACATTTATTAATGAGGTAGTAAAGTTGCTAATGAGGGGCCAGAAAGTTTGGAGCTTTCAGTAATGTAATATGAACTATGACATGCACGTAACGATCTTAGAGTCACAGAGATGTGACAGGATTGCTCCCGTCACTGAAGTGATGTAATGAAGAGAGAGCAGCTCTTTAGGACGACTAGGAAGACGAGGAATGGGAGTTGCCCTTATGTTAGAGAGCAATAGAGTGCATGGAGCTCTGCCTGGTGATGAATAAAGAGCCAACAGAGAGTTTCTGGGGTGGGAAAGAGAGGACAGGTAAATGTGATATTATAGGGGGTGTCTGCTACAGGCTGCCTGACCAGGAAGAACAAGCAGATGAGGTCCTTTATAGACAGGTAGGAGCAGCCTCATCTTTGCCGGCTGTGGCCCTCATGAGCATGTTGTGTGCTGGAGAGACAACACAGCAGGACATAAGCAGCCCAGAACTTTCCTGGAGTTCACTTATAACTTATTCCTTCTCTGAGTAATGGAAGAGCCTAATAAGGAGAGGTGTTTTTGCTGGACATTCATGCTCAGCAGCAACGAGAGACTTGTTCTGAGTGTGAAGGTCAAAAGCATCCTTGGCTGCAGTGACCATGAGATGGTGGTTTTCAGGGCCCTGTGGGGAGAAAAGAGGGTAAAAGCAAGTTCACAACCCTGGATTTAGGGAGAGAGGATTTAGACTTTTTTTTTTTTCAAGGAAGGTTTATAGAATCATAGCATGTCCCGAGTTGGAAGGGACCCACAAACATTAAGTCCAACTCCTGTCCCTGCGTAGGACAACCTCAACATTGGTTGATTTAATGCTGTTAACAAGATGATAAATCTAGTTGGTAAGAGAAAATCTTTTGTGAATAGGATTGGCTTGATAGAACACAAGAAAAAAATCAACGTTACAGAAAAAGAGTATTTCGCAAGTTATAGAAGCTGAGATATAACTGACCATTTCTCTAAAAGTAGTTGCCAGCACTCTAGAATGTGTTTGTGAAGTGGAAAGTGAGAAACCATAAAGCGATTTACTCACTCCTGCATGTGAGTTTAATGAGACTTAACACTTGAATGATGCATGAAGAAATGCATGTTCACTGTATTAAAGATCTTTTGAAGAGCTGGAAAGGTTGCAGAAGGGGGTCACAGGAAGGATTCTAGTTGTTCAGAATGAAAGCTAAATCTTTTTATGTGGTCTTGTTACTTTTCCATCTTTTGGGCATTTAAAAACAAGTATGTTGAAAAGAAAAACCTGGAAAGCATGGAATTTCTTCCTTATTGAGGTACTGTTAATAACTCAGAAATGCAGACATAATTAGTGACTAGAAACTGAAGCTAGATTTTCAAAATGAAGATGGCTGCATTATTATTATTTTTAATGTGGTAGAGTAGATTTGGAACAAATGATACAATGGAGATTTCATCTCTCAATTTCTAGAACCGGGACTGGACAACTTTCTCGATTCTGTCATCCAATTCATGCTACTGGGCTCAATATGTAGGAAAGTGAGTTAAAATCAAGGACTGGGCTAGGTGATCTGGTCTTACTTCCTGGTCTTCAGCGATTCCTTGAAGGGAAGGCAGATGCAACAGAACTGTCAATATGCTTTTAGAATGCATTTGAAGTTGTATTCCTCGATGCTTGTAATTGACTTTCATTGGATTGGTAAATTATTGAAGCACTTACATAGCTAGAGCTACCAGAATTTAGAGCTTTACATAGTGTTTTGTAAGGACCAATGTAAGCATCAAGTATTGCTTGGTGAAACTCTTGTAACACTGTGAATGCGCAAGGTGGATTTAGTTAACTGCCAGTCCTGCAAAACGTCTCTGAGATTTGTCCCATTAAGACTGAATTGTTGCTGTTACTGAACACGTTCTCTGGGTCGTGAACATCGCACCCAAGTTTCAGCACTGGGGAAAGTCATGCTTTGTAACAGGTCCCTCTGGCCACTGTCTTGTGAGCATCGTAGCGTCATTGTGCCTATCCCCATTTGTACTGAGGAGAGATGGCAGCAGCAGTAATAGAATTTGACATACGTGTCTCTCTTACTTGCCCCTTTCCACAACAACAACAGCAACAACAACAACAAAAAAGGTGCTGTTCTCATTTTTATCTTTATCCTGCTTTTCCTTGGTTCAAGGGAACTAGGGAAATAAGATTTTGTGGCTAGGCCTGAGACTTGTTAAATTATTTTGGAAGCAGTGCATAACCAAAGTAGAATCCAGGTCTCATACTTGGATGTAGCTTAACAGTGTTAAAAAAAGTAGAGTATGCAGTGTAGCTAAAGCCTGTGAATGCTCTTGAGGAGTTATTTTTCCCATGTATTTTTCAAAATGAATGTTGCAATAACAGGTCTGATACTGAAAGCAGAAAGGAGTAAAGGTAGCGATGCTATCAAAGACTTGTTACAGCTGTACTTGCATTTGTGTATGTAACATGTATATGTATTGTGGGTCCCTGTACTTTCTGGGAATTACATATAAGTTTTGCTGAAATAAACCAATAGTGGTTTTGGTTATTTTAATGTCTGTTTAGGACTTATTAGACTAAAACTTTTTAGTAGTTTTGAAAATGGAAGAAGCAACAGGGAAAGAGAGAGGAGGGAAAGCTACCTGAAGATAAGCTCAAGTTGTCAATATTTCTTCTTCAGAAAAGTAGTGATTTGACCAAGCAGTAGCAGATTTGCCCAATCATGTTTTTGAAAACAAATTAGAAGTGCAAGGAAGAGCTTATTAGCATGATCTGTTTTGGGTTGCTTTTGACATCCTGACTGTGGTGCAGTTCAGGAAGGAAGCATTTCTAAAATAATAATGCCTCCAACGCGCTCTACTTAGCAGTACTCAGTAATCATATATTTTATAGATCCATTGTGACAGATGGATGAACTTCCTGTCATTTGTAATCATTTGCACTTTTTTTGTTTGCAGATAACTGATTTAAAACTAGTACAGGGAGACTTTTTTAAATGGAAGGAAGAAGATATCCCGATTCTGTTGCTAGAGACTCAAATTTCAATAAAATCAACTTGAATGAATAACATGCTTTAGGCCACGTGTTAGAATAGTACACCGCTCCTACAATACTTCAGTTTATATTTGATTGATGGAGAAGACAGTATGTGAAAATGTTAATATTGATAATACAACCTGCCAAGAATATTCCTTTTAACTTTTATTTTTTCTTTGCTTCTCTCTGATTTGTTAACTGTAATTTCTAGTACCTTTTTAACCTGTCAGGTTAGGTTTTGACTTATGTGTATTGTCTTAAAGGAAAATATTCCTTCTGACTAATCACGACTTTGAATACTATGTACATGGAATTTTTAGATTACATCCTAATTAATTAGTTTAATATGTTAGAGAATAAGAAAATATGCATTCTTATTAAAATATACTGCTCTGCTTTGTCTGTGGAAAATAATAAAGAAAATTGTTTTAGAAAATAAAGCCCTCATATAAGCTGCAGCTTATAAATTGGGAAATTTTGAGAACTAAGCATACAGATAAATAAACACTTCTGTTACAGAAGATAAATCTAAATTCTAAACAGAAAGGTATGGGTAAACTAAATTGAATGACAGTGCAATAAAAGCTTCTGTTAGTCTAGTGAGATTTTTCTTTCAATACACAGCTATTTATTTGGGCAAATTAGGTTTATCAGTATGTATGTAAAGATTTTCTAGCTGGAATTATTTTTGCATACCTAGAATTAAGAGCTTTTTTTTTTTTTCTTTCCCCAGCTCATACTTAGGAGATTCTTGCTCTAGTCAGATGTGTAGCTTTTCTCATGTGCCTTTTACACTGAGTGAATAGCATTCATCAGAGGAGAAAATCCTCTGGTGAATTTTAGTTATCATTTGGAGGTCCCCAAGATTTTGGCTTTGTTACATGCTTCTTCTCTCTGCTCTGATTCTGTGGGTTTGTATTTTTTTATGTAAACTAATCAGAAGTTTATTTATCTTTGTGGATTGTTGAGCATACTCAAGGTGCTAAAATGATGTGAAAGCTCAAGTATAGTAAGTGCCCTGCTACTTGTCACAGTGTCCTCCCTTACAAAAATACTGAAGTTGTCAGCTATCTCAAATTTAGTAATTCTTTTGATGTTATGCTCTCCCATTTTTATCTGCATCCTGTACAATTATGTGAATGCAAGTAGTACAGATAATTCTTATTATAGATAACTGTAATTGGTGTAGAAAATATTGCAAGTGTTAACTATAAATATTAAACTTTAAACAGTTTTTCACTTATCTTGCTTGAAGTAGTCCTTAAAACTCAGTTCTTCTAGTAAACATTTAATTTCCTGTCTTCAGGTTTGGTCTAGGATTTTTTGGCCGTAATGTTACTTTTTTGTCATCATGGAATCATAGAATGGTTTGGGTTGGAAAGGGCCTTAAAGATCATCTAATTCCAACCCCCTGCCATGGGCAAGGACACCTTCCACTACATCCACCTGCCCAAGGCCTTGAACACCTTCAGGGATGGGGCATTCACAACTTCCCTGGGCAACCTGTTCCAGTGCCTCACCACCCTCATTTTGAAGAAATTCTTCCTTATATCTGGTCTAAGTCTTCCCCTCTCAAATTTATAGCCATTGCCCCTAGTCCTATCACTCCGTGCCTTTATCCCTCTCCAGCTTTCTTGTAGCCCTCTTAGGTACTGGAAGATCACTATAAGATCTCCTTGGAGCCTTCTCTTCTCCAGGCTGAACAACCCCAACTCTCTCAGCCTGTCCTCGTATGGGAGGTGCTCCAGTCCTCCAGTCATCTTTGTAGCCCTCCTCTGAACCTGTTCCAACAGCTCCATATCTTTCTTGTGTTGAGGATTCCAGAACTGGGCGCAATACTCCAGATGAGGTCTCACAAGAGAGGAGCAGAGCGGCAGAATCACTTCCCTCACCCTGCTGGCCACGCTCCTTTACATGCAGCCCAGGATACGGTTGGTCTTCTGGGCTGCGAGCGTATGTTGCCGGCTCATGTTGAGCTCCTCATCAGTTTCTTTCTTTTTGCCCAGAATAACAGGTAGACTTAAGGAAAACTCGCATTCTGACATGAATTCCAACTGGAGATAGAGCATGAAACTTTCTTTTATCATGAGGACAGTATTCAGTGTAAATTTGTAATATAACTGTGATTTGAGCAGTGATTTGGGTTTTTTCCCGAGAAAAGAGAGTCATTAGTATATAATTTTTAATGTACTTTCAACTCTGTTCTTTTAGGTAACTTTTGAAATGCACAAAGAGAGTCTTTCTCAAATGTACAGGGAGTACCAAGGGAGAGGAGGTGAAGGAAGTGGAGTATCTTCTTCAGCTCCAATTAGAACAATCTCTGGAGTTGGCAAAGAAGCTGAAACCAAGGGACAGCAACAAAGTTTGGAGTTAAAAGAAGATATTACCGCTCCTTCCTGCATAATTGGTGATGGTATGGAGTGCAGTACTGAAAAAAAAGAGACAAATACCTCATCAGATGGTAACCAACAAACTTGTTCAGTGTCTAATCATGGGGAGGAGTTAGAGGGGGAAGATGGGGAGACTGCACAGGATTTAAAAGCAGTGTCTTGTGTGGAATTTTCTCCAGAACCAGAAGCAATAAAGCCCAGTATTTCAGAAATTAGTACTGGAATAGCTGAAGCAATTGAAGATTCTTTGAGCAGAGCTGATGAGCATATGGGGGAAACAGTAGCTGTCACTGCTACTTTAGCAATGCAAACTACTTTGGAAGGAGAAACTCCTGAAAGTCCAGAAAGACTGGAAAAATTAACAGTAGAGGTAGAAGAGGAAGATGACTTTGTTGATTTGAAAGAGGAAAGTAGTATGCCTTTACCTTCAGAAGAGTTCGAAGAAATGAACAAGGAATGTAGCTCTAATGAAAGCAAAGTGACAAAGCAGGAAAAAGCAAGAGAGAAGCAACTGGAATCTCTGCTTGTAAAATCTGATGATACTGAAGGTGTGGATGGGATAAAACAAGAACTGACTTCATCACCAGAAGCAGTGAGTTCTGCAGTTCAAGAAGTAGCAACTCAACCAGATTTAGAAGGGAAAAGGAAGCCAGAGGAAGAAAAGATTCTTTTTTGTGAAACCAAAACCGCTAAAGAAAATGCAAATGCTCGCCTGTCAGAGCCTGCTGGAACATCTGACAAAAGAATCGCCAAGCTTGATGTTTCTAGTGTTGCGTCAGATACAGAAAATCTGGAACTGAAAGCTAACACATGTCTAGAAGCACCTCTGCCGCCCAGATCCATACCCGAGGTAAATGCTACCTGTCCTTATCTGTCTAGTTTAAAAATAAAAGGAAGTCCTTAAATTTATGAGATTTTTTAAAAAGTGTGACCATACGCATTTTGGGGACTTCAATGTGTGTGGGTGTATTTTGTGACTTATCTATGGAATACTTCGAATCCTTGATTAAAATAGCTCTAATTCTTACTAATTTGTGTACTGAGAAGTCTCTAAATTTTTATGCTTTGTACATCCACTAGTGGATGCTCATGGAGACTTCAGTATTTGGCTAGATGGATACTTCTGTTCTTAAGTTTGAAGAATTGAAAGAAACATTTGTGTATTCTAAGAGGATTTTATCTGGAATTTTGTCTGCCTCCTTACTCAGCCTCCCTTTTACTCTTCAATCTGCTCTCATAATTAATGAGAAGTGAAGATTGCTTGTGCAGAAAAATATACCACTAAGTTTCATTCGTATTCTGATGGATTTTGTGAAAATATTTGTTTATGCTAGCTACTCTGTATGAGGTACACACAAAAATTATATATCTTTTTGAAACCATAATATTTGACGGGTTTGTTAGTCCATCATGTCAGCCTACCTTTTTTGTGCAAGTGTAATTTAGAACTGGGCTTCTGTTGCATCCTGCAGTGCTCCAGCCCTCTAGTCTTCAGTTTGTAACTCAGCTTTTCATGGTTAAATAGTCATATATCTGAGTACTTCCCTTCTGCAGACATACCTGCTAGTGGATGCTCTTCATTCTGCACCATTCTTCCTTAAAGGAGGAAAACCACTGTCTACAGCAACATATACTCTTGGGGTAAGGTTGGGTTAACTGCTTGTGTATGCCTAGACTGGCAGATGTGGTAATGCAGCTGTAGACTAGTTTTTAGGTTTGATATATCCAGTACATAGCATTTGTGTAATAGTTTTAGCTTTGCTTGTGACCCATGTACACAGTCTAAACTTGTTGAATGTCTAAAATCTCAGGTGTATTAAATGCATTTCAGTGTATGCCATGGAAACTGATAACCAGAATGTGATTTTTTTTTTTTTTTGTCTGCAAACTGTGTTCAGACCTCAAGGCAGCAAGATTCTTCAGGACAAGAGCTAGCTGCTACATCAGATGGGCAGAAAAGAGACTCTAGGCCAACTGTGTTCCGTATTCCTGAGTTTAAGTGGTCACTGATGCATCAGCGCTTGCTTACAGACTTACTCTTTTCCATAGAAACAGATATACAGATGTGGAGAAGGTAATTTTCTGTGCTTTGTGTGGAATGATATAGTGGCTTTTCAATTATAATTAGATTGAGAGGTTTTTTGTAACTGCATCAGAGTTGCTGTTTGACTTCAAATTTTGCACATCTGGTATTTTAATCACTCGGTAGCCTTACCTATTTTGTGACTTGTACCCAAACATTCTCAGGTTTTTTTTAAGTCTCTACACACATAAATATATGTTGGATGAGGGCCTACACGTAGATTTTGACTGAAATCCTACTGCCTTTAAGTCAATGCCAGTCATATTGATTTCTGCTGGATTACAGTTTTCATAGTCCTGATGTATGTAAGGGTCTGCAACTCTTATTAATATCTAAATATGGACTATTAAAAAAAAAGTCTATCCCAAATCGTATTTATTACTTCTGCATTTACACATACTGTGTTGCTGCTTTGGAAGGGTTCTGTGAACATAGAGGTGTTCATACATTTAAAAACTAACTTTTAACAGAGGTCTGGAGTGCAATCATGAAAATGAATTGAGTAAAAAAAAAATAAAAAGGAAACTTTGAAAACAGTGGTAATTTTGCATTTTAATTTTAAGATTCAATAACTTAAATAAGAGTGGTGCCTATTATTAGCTTGTAATAGTGAATGCCAAATTTAAATTGAACCAAATAGCTGTTCTGACCCAATAAAAAGAAATGTAAGGATGAAGAAATAGACTATATAAGTGATTAAAACTATTTAAACTGATGTGGACTTTCATCTGACTGTATTTTTCAGGATGTAATAGTTTTTTCAGTCATGTCCTGAGAGGTTAATTTACAGTATAGTTTTAGTTTATGTTTTTTTTTGAAAATCTGTTTCCATGTTTAAATGGATTTGAGTTTCTGTGTTGACTGTTTTAATTCTCTGAGAAACCCTTAGTATTTGTTTAATTTTTCCAAAGATTCAAGTTGAAATCATAGAATCACCAGGTTGGAAAAGGCCTCTTGGGTCATCGAGTCCAACCATTCCTGTCTGCCACTAAACCATGTCCCTGAGTGCCACATCTACCTGTCTTTTAAATACCTGCAGGAATGGTGACTCAACCACCTCCCTGGGCAGCCTCTGCCAGTGCCCGATGACCCTTTCTGTGAAAATCTTTTTCCTGATATCCAGTCTGACCCTCCCCTGGTGCAGCTTGAGGCCATTCCCCCTTGTCCTGTCCCATCTTACTTGGGAGAAGAGACCAGCACCCACCTCTCCACAACCTCCTTTCAGGCAGTTGTAGAGAGCAATAGAGTCTCCCCTCAGCCTCTTTTTCTCCAGGCTAAACAACCCCAGTTCCCTCAGCCGCAACTCGTAAGACTTTCTCCAGCCCTTTCACCAGCTTCGTTGGTCTTCTCTGGACGCACTCCAGAACCTCAACATTCTAGTTGACATTTTCAGGAAACTTGTATTGTATTGCCTGATGCAGTGACTTCTGCTGTAGCAAGTAATCCTACTCCAGCGTATAATTGGTCTTTATCCAGATAATGATTAACACTTATGTTTTTTTTTTGCTTTTTGTTTTTTTTTTGTTTTTTTTTTTTTTTTTTTTTTTTTTTTTTTTTTTAAATGAACTATGATCTGGAGAGGTTTAAGAGCAGATAGGAAAGATAGTTTTTGATTTAGGTTAAGGTACATCAGTTGACCCTTACAGCCGTGTGATATTTGCTGCCTCACTGCTAGCTGTCTGGTTTTAGTTTTATGAAAGCATAAAGATGCTAAAGTGCCACAAAAGTAAAGCTGTATTCTGAATGTTTCTTTTCGGACAGCCATTCTACAAAAACTGTGATGGACTTTGTGAATAGCAGTGACAATGTCATATTTGTGCACAACACAATTCACCTTATCTCTCAAGTGATGGACAACATGATTATGGCTTGTGGTGGTATATTGCCCTTGCTTTCTGCTGCCACATCTGCTACTGTAAGGAATTTAATTTTTATTTGAAAATCTGTCTCTCGTGGGAGGGTACCTTTCGTTATGCAGTGTATTAGCTATTATATCTGTCCTCTTGGGAAACTGGAATGTCTGTAGAATATTTCCACAAGCATCTCTTTCCTCCCTTTGCTCACCTCCATGCTTTCTCTAAAATAATTCAGGTGCCTGCCATCTTTGCCTGAAGACATAAGAAGTTGCCTAGCTTTATTGTCCTGTAGTAGTCTAGAATGGGATTAAATCCCAATACTAACGATTGTTCATACAATGACTAATTACGACTCCTGAATGCGACTGAAAATGAACTTCAAGCATACATCTTTCTTCATTTAAGTTGTAGGAGTATCATCTCTGTGAAGAAGTAAATGTAGTTTTCCATTTTTCTCTGTGTAGCATGAATTGGAGAATATTGAGCCAACTCAAGGACTTTCAGTAGAAGCATCTTTAACATTTCTCCAGAGATTAATCAACCTTGTAGATGTGCTAATTTTTGCAAGCTCTCTCAGTTTCACTGAAATAGAGTCTGAGAAAAATATGTCATCTGGAGGAGTTCTGCGACAGTGTCTTCGTCTGGGTAAGCAAATAAAACCGCTTGTGGTTATGTGCATAGGAACTTGCTGTTACTAATTAGTTAGCAATTGTTAGCTTTTTTTTATTTCCTGTCCTCTTTTTCTTAAATCAAGATAATATTTAGTTAAAGAAGCACAGAGATCATTTTCTATTTTACTTTCACTATATTCTGCAATGCATACATGTGTCTTTTCATCTTCAAAATGTTAAATAAAATAAATGACTAAGTTTGATAGCCTGACTGTTGTGGATGCATGTTTTCATTTTATCCATGAAGATATTTCTTTTGCCAAAGTTCCCCAAGTAGTCAAGACTGGGCATGTAGCAAGTTTAAGAGGAAGAAATCTTGTACTATGTGAAAAAAGATGAACTTTTACAATACGTAGGAAAGAGGTTTAAATCTTGAGGTTGGTAGATGAAGGTGTGGTGGAAGCTAGAGATGTAAATTTCTAAAGAGTAGAGTTCAAATTGGCCCGTAGTCGCATTCAGTATTATAGTATGTTTGCATCAAATTGGATTGAAAGAAAGTAGTCATTACCTTAAAAAATAAATGAAAATGTGGACATTCAAAATCATAACTGAGTACAGTTAATACAGGAGGAGAGTATTCATGCTAGCTGCATGCTCTAAGAATTTTTGTAATGAAAAGTTTAATTTGCATGAGTGCCAGAGCAGCTCAGAGCTTTAACAATAACTAGCCTTCCTCTCCCTTTCTAGGCAATTAAAACTTTGTGCAGGTAGAACAAGATTTATGGGATGCAAACAGGTATAGAGGTGG
Organism: Cuculus canorus; assembly: GCF_017976375.1. Lineage (NCBI taxonomy): Eukaryota > Metazoa > Chordata > Aves > Cuculiformes > Cuculidae > Cuculus > Cuculus canorus. The sequence goes on from NC_071404.1 coordinate 62,941,645, forward strand.
GGTAGTTCTTTTTTACTTTGAAAATAGTATTAGAAGATGAAATAGGCACAACTGTGAAGCTAAAAAAAAAATAAGTTGTGTAACTTCAGAACATTTAGTCCAAGAGTAAGAGGCCATTATGAAGCCAACATTGTAGTTCATTTTACTGTGTATCACTTGTCCTTCTTCCTTATTAGTCTGTGAAATTTAGCTGTCTTCACTCTCCCTGCATGGTAAAATTTCAGTGAGGGATGCTAACTTACATACTTTGAAGTGTCCATTAGATATAGCATACGTGTTCTAATAATTTAATATTAATTATTAGGTGTAAATTATTAAAGACTTTTGCAACTGCTTAAAATTCATGGAAGCAAAATATCATTTTAATAATATGCTTAGACTTCTAGGTTTAAGTGAAAAACAGAAATGTATTATATATGTGTGTAAGGGATATAAACAATACAATTTCCTGGAGTAATTCTTAACATATTTTTTCTGTTCAAGTGTGTGCGGTAGCAGTAAGAAATTGCTTGGAGTGTCAGCAGCACGCACAGATGAAGCCTATTGGAGACACCGGGAAGAACCAAAAAACAGTGCAGGGCTTTATAAGAACGGGAAAGTCTGCAGCAAAGGCAAGTACAAGACCACGCTCAGGAACACAAAAGTCAATAATTATTGCTCTATTCAGAGAGATTAAAATTTATACCTACACCACTAATACTGTAAGAGAGCTGAAGGACACATACACTGGAAATCCCGAAGTAGGTTTTTCAAGATGTGAATTTACCACATATTTAATATTCCACAGTGAAATAAATGTCACAAGAATTTGGCAGATTTTTTTCCCTTTAAAGATGAAATTAATATCTGATCTTTGTGCTCTAGTTACGACAATTTGATGTACAGTGGGTTATTGTACACACTTAATGATTCTTAGTGGAACGCTTTCAAAAAGAGAATCTGAAATAATTGCCTTTTTTTAATAGAGTCCAGTGGACATGATGACTGGTGGCATTTCTCCAATACGAGACCATGACAGACTTCTGCAGGATATGGATATCAATCGACTTCGAGCAGTAGTGTTCAGAGATATAGTAGGTTCTAAATAACGTTTTCTTTGTGGCTAGATCTCTGCGTGTATCTGTTTGCTGAACACTTGCTATTTGTTTTGCAATCTGGCTAAATTGAATTTACAAAACTTAAATACTGTTCACACTGCTTAGGAATACATGATACTCTGCAGCTGTTGTAGTGTTAGGGGTAGGAAAAAGGGAGAGGTGAAAATGACTGCATGCTGACCATGCTCTTTATTACATTCCGAAGAGCCGATTCTCAGGAATTCTGCCTGTTGTATCTAATACAAATATATGCTTTCACATTGACAGACTGTACATTGACAGACTGTTTATGTATACTATGTATCATAAAGATGTTTATGGATGCTTCTTGAAAAATTAATATCTTTCTAGCTAATTAGAAATAAGAGGTCATCTCTTAAGTCCTTTACATCCCCTCAGAGGAACCAATTTGTGTGCGTATGCTGTAAATATGCATATGATTTTTAGTCTTGAATTGACTAAAAATATCTTTGCACTATGTCAGCAACTTTATAACCAATATTGAGGAAATAGAGATTGATTGCTTAAAAAAAATCCTCTGTAAGCAAATACAGCAGCTATAATGGCTATGAGTCATTGGTGGCCGCAAGCCTGGAAACCAGAACTTATTTTACAATTATTGGGCTATTTAGCAACTATAATGATTTAAACAGTGACTTTATTTCTATTCAGAATAGTGAAGGATCTTTGGTTTTTATCTTTACAGCAATTATTGATTGAAACAAGCTTCTTTCAACCCCTACTTCAGTATTAGTGTGCAAAAGAGTAGGAAGTGAATCTTCCATACTGGTAGCAATTAAAACAATCCTAATAATGTGTTCTTCAAAATAAAACACTTTTTTTGTACTCATTTTTTCTTTTAAAAAAAGCAGTGCAGTAGTTTTTATCAAGTATGAGGTGCTTGTACTTGTGTCTAAATAATTTGTTTGATTTACATACAGTTTCTTACATTGTGTTCAGCAGATAGAATTGTAATTGGCATGATTTGAACCTGTATAGGAAGAACTTGGATTGATTCCACTTAACCACTGGTAATAGTACTTCTAGTAGTATATGAACTTTATTTCAAGGAGTTCTAAAAACATAAAAGAAAAAATGAGGACGAGGTAGTGCTAATTCACTGGATTGCAACTTATATTAAGTTGGAAACTCTCTGGCAAAAAACTAATTTATCAAGAAAATTCTTTAATCCTTACCATTGTAGGGGACTTACGTAATGCTAACCTGTTATTTTTGTCTTGTTCAATGAAAGTTAAGGATTCGCATTGAGCTGAGGGGAATATAGGTTGCTTCTTCAGTGTAACTGACTGGATTCAATGATGTCTAGCCCTTAATAGGGAACTTCTCATAAACCAGTGTAGCTTGTTAAAGAACTCTTCATGGAATATGGAGCTTCAATAGGCACTGCAATTATAATAAAATGAGCTTTATAGTTCAACTTAGTTTCTTGAACTGCTCACATGGGAAAATTGAATGCTGCCTGAGCCCTTATGTAAAGGAGGGAAAATGAAAACCTAGAACACCCTTTTTCTTACCAGTTGCTCAGTGAGGATCCAAATATTCAACTCTCCTATGATCCCAAAGCATACGAAGCTTTTCTTCCTTCAACAGCAAGAGGGGAGTGGCTGTCTAGTCAGATCTGGGACACAGGTCTTTCCTCTGTTTCACTAGAACTGACTGAATACTCTGGGCAGGTACCTGGCATAGTTCAGATTCAGATTGGTTTTTAGGATTTTCTTAAAATCTCTTCATAAAGTGTAACGCAAAGGCATATTTGCCAATTCTTGTTTAAATAGTAGAGTACATGAATCTTGACAATCTGATGATGAAATAAAACTGTAACACTGGTTCTGGAATTTGTTCCACTTCCTTCATTAATATGTAGTAGTTTAGAAATACTTTTACGACTTTGAGTGCATTTGCCTGCTTGTACTTAACAGCAAATGCTGCTAATATCTTGGCACACTTGAGGAAACAACATAGAGGAAACACCTGTAAATAAATAAAGCGGTCCTAGTCCCTGCACTAAGTTGAAGCATGTAGTCAAAACACAACCTTAGTCAAAGTTGTCATATTTATAAATAAAAACCGAAAGGATTAGTGCCACTTGAATACAATTGCTATATTCCCTAGCTTTATAGGTGAGACAAACTGTGACTGGAGAATATTGTTCTTCCATTGTTGACATATCAGCTTACTGCTGGTCTGTTTATGGTAGCGCTGGGCATACTTTACAGCAAAATAAACATGCTGCTGAAATTGTTATGTAAAAATCTGTATGTGTCCTTTTTTTTACAGGAGGATAGTAAACAGGCTCAGTTCTTGGCTTTGGCTGTTGTATATTTTATTTCTGTGCTCATGGTTTCAAAATACAGAGATATACTGGAACCCCAGAATGAAAGGCGACCCTCAAACCATAGCCAGTCATTCAAGGAATTGGAGAATGAAAATAACGAAAGTCCTGCAACAGGTGAACTGTTAACTATTTGGCCAAATAAAATAATTTGGCTTATACATCTTAAAATTCTGTAGAAGTACAATTGTATAGCAGTATGGGCATTGTAACCACTTAAATAAAATTATAGTATTCAGTTTGCCGCTGTATTTTTGCAAATCTTTTTCTGATCTGAGACGAGCCTAATCCGTAGGTTGAATTTTCAGTGTAAAGGTGGTTAGTCTCACTGAAGTAGTGAAGTATTCACAAATGCCTGTTGCAGAAACATTGCTGTTTGGTGTAAGGTTAAGAATGCAAAGGCATAGACTGTCAGCTTTTTGTTCCCATGATATGACTTCTTAAACCTCCTCAATTAATTTTTAATTCTTTGACCGTTGAGTCAATATCTTCTATATCCTTGTCTCAATTTTTAAGTGTTATAACTTTCTAAGTCTTTTCAGAACAGAAGAATTTCCTTTTAATTTCTACGTTTCCTATTAAATGCTTATAGATAATATTAAATGTCTAAGTAGTCAAGAGGAGATACAGTTGTTTTATTTCACTTGTCACCTATTGGTGTTACCTCTTTAGGAACAATGTTGTGAATGCAATTCTGTTAATAATGAACTTAAAATGTGTTTTCTGATTTTGTTATGAACAGATGTGAAAAACCCATCTGCTGCTCTTGGTGCTTCAGCCTCCACAGAAGATTCAGAAAGTACAGCATCCGTACAAGGAAGAGATTCTTCTAGTCTTGGGGAGGAACCAGTGTCAGGGCAAACAAACAGTTCTGGTAGTGTTGCTGAAGCAGGACCTCTGAATGTTAGTGCCGGTCCAGATGCAATCAGTGAAGTACTGTGTACCCTCTCATTAGAAGTAAATAAGTCTCAGGAGGGCAGAAGCGAGACAGGAACTGACGATAGTAAACCTGCAACTTCTGTACCAGCTGCAAAAAATGTCAACGTAAAGGACATCTTGAGAAGCTTGGTAAGCACACCGGCTGATGGGGCTGCAGTGGATGCTGCTCTTCTGCCTCCCACCTTCCTTGGAGTCCTTGGCAATGGAGCTGCTGAGCAGCCTGTACAGTTCCATTCCTTTGACAGGTAATGTAATTTCTAAAGTACTTGAGCTACTTCATTTTGTTTAAGATATCTGTAAGGAACAGAAAAATGGACATTTCAGTTCACCAGATCTCGTGTTAGTGTCATCTAGTGTTTAATATAATCAAGACACTTGGATTTTCAGGTAGAACTTTTGACTACAAAATCTACCAACATCGCATATGTTCATCATGAAGGTATGCATTGCGACTCACGGGATGCTGTGTTATGCAGCAAAAGGTTGTGGAAGTGACTGGTGATGGGTTATACTTAGGGGTCTTGAAGCCAGCACCTCTTTTTATAAGAGGTTTTATAACTCTTTTTATAAGAGTTAGCTTTTCTGTCTCACTACATGTTACAGCTCTGCAACAGTATGGAAAGAGAGCCAATAAATTGCCTAGAAGTGGCTGCAAGAGTAAAAGAAAAGATTAAGGGCGTAAGCTGTTCTTTTATCTTTCCTATCCTCCTGTTACTAACTGCAACACTTGCAGGTGAGAACTGATGTTCTGTTCATATTTACTCAATTTGAAAGGACACAGGAAATACAATGGACATTAAATAACTTAATGTAATGATGTATAGATTAGTTTGTGTATTGATCTGTTGTATGTAGCTTCTGTTACTGTAGGCCTGCAAAAGAATACTGGTTTAATAATACAATAGTTAAAAATAGATGGAAAACAATGGAGTAATGATCTAGCTGTCCTTCTACCTATTCCCCTACGTTTCAGTCTCATTAGCTCCTTACCTTTTCCTAAGTATGTTGGACAACATTTCCTTTACTACTCTTACTGACTTTTACTCCTTCAGGATTCCCCAGAACACCAAAGGAAACAAAGAACAAAAGATGGAATTCCCTAACACTTCCATTCCTGCCTCTGGAAAAGCCTTGGTCATTTCCAGAAATCCTGCAGTTGGGGCTTGTGGAAGGGGATTCCTTGTTAACGTACCAGTATCTGATCCTCTGCTTATTGCTGAACTTCCTCTGGCTCCGATGCTTGCAGGCTATGGCAGCCTTGCTCAAACTAGCCAATTTAGATGGCCCAAAGAAAGGGGTGTAGCTCTGCCGGAGTATGGGTGCTGCTGTCACATCTTCTCAGGTCAGATTGCCGTATCACTGGTGAGGGAAGGGCGGTGGTGGCTGTCTAGCTAGACTAGACACAGATCGTCTATGTTAGCATTTGGCCCCTTTGCTCTCATCTCAGTAGTGTTTGTTGTTCTAAACAGAAGGACTTGGTTGGGTGAGTTGGAGGATGAAGGCAGAGGGGAAAAACTGGCAACAAATTACAACTCGTCGTCCCTCTCTTCCTTACTGCTGCCCAAGTGCTTTCAGCACTTCCCATTGAGCCCTGTCATTGATTTTTACAGCACGTGGGCAGTTGATGTGAAATAGCACAATGTTTTAGTCTGTGACTGATGTTTTTCCCTAAGAAATTACTATTCATTGGTGGGTGGTAGAAGTTTGGACTACAAAACATTTGTCTAGAGATCTGGTACAGAAATGTGTGTTGCATTTAGAAATTATTTTTTAGCTATTGGTTTAAAGCATGTTAACTAGATGGGAAGTGATTAGGCACTTGCAGTCCTGATATCCGAGATAAGTAGATTATGCCTGCAAAATATCAGAGGGAACTGTGTGATTTAATTTGATAACATGTACACTAATGAAATACTGGGTATTGGCGGCAGCCCATTAATGATTTGCAGTTCTGCGTTCTTTTTTCTGTATAGTTACAAAGTAACTGAAATAACAAAGAAAAACCACCTTAAATTGCAGTATCTTTTGTAGAGCAAGTCACTGAAAATTTTAACTACTTGCTGTTTTGCCCTTATACTTTTCCAGTACCACCCTGTCCTGGATGGACTCTTCTCTCCTTTTCTCACCTCTGAAATACAAGCCATTTGTAACCACAACTCTTAACGTTCTCTCACTGAACCTTGAGACGCAATTACTGTATGAGATACTGAAAAGAAGTGAGTCTGGTGAAGGAATATGTACAGAGGAGTGAAAGGCTTGCATGGACTGATGCAGTAGACAGCACAGTGAATGGGGGTTTTGTAGGGGTTTATGTAGCTGTTCTGGACTGCTCCATGGAGGTACCTTGGGGGTATTAGTTTCCTATGACTTTGTGTTTAGTGGGTGGGGCTAAGTATGTGAGGAAAAGATCATGAACTACTATAACATATTTTGTCCTTCAGCGGTTGCACATGACCTTGGTATGGCAGCAGCTCTGTGTTTCTAGGTGGCTTAGTTTTTCATTTCCTTCCTTTTGGTGGTATGTCAGATGGAAGTGTACTTAGGAGTAGGAGTCTTCCATCTAGTCAATTATCATCTGGTAGTGACATGCACAACCTTGCATCTATGGTAAACACGTTGATCCATGATAAGACATGTTGCTAACTAGCTAATGAATCAGTTAATCAAAGAGACAATAACTGTGGAAACGAAAGATTTATATTTAAAATTTTACAGATGGGAAAGTCTCATGACTGCTTGAAGGTGGCTGTATCTTTATACAGTGCAGCTTCGCTTAAAATACAAGTTTATGCTCTGAAATGGCACCCGCTGACAACAATGGGAAGGAATTGTACCAGGGAAAGAAAAACCTTTTCACAAGAAACTGTAATAGAGTTGGAAACAGTAGCTCTTATCTCTGTAATAGACAAAAATACTAAGGTACATCGGGAAAGATTGGAAAAATAGGCTTTATGCCGCTCTCTTATTTTCTTTGTCTGGCTTATATTTAATATATTGTTTGGAAGCAAACACAAATTCTGTGATTTAACTTTTTTTTTCTTTTTAAAGACACTTGGTTAAAAGTTGTTCCCATGTAGCAGCTTACTAGTGGGGTATCTCTGGGAATTTCAAAGCATCTCTCTGATCCTGCATTTATCTCAGGAATGCTGTGTCAGAAATCAAAACTCTCCTCATATCTTAAGGATTATCAACTTCCTAGCCATCGCTGGAGAGTATACAGTAACAGCTGTGTGAGTGTAACCTTACTGAAAGGCTGCCAGGTTGCAAGCCTTCGCAAACAACTAGGTGTATGTGTTCCTTCCCATGCCAAAAATCTTCCCCTTATCTTACATGAAGATGCAATCTTGTGATTAGTGGGTGCCAGGGGTATATAATGATAAAGTTCAAGACTTGCGTTGGCTTTTTCCCAAGTCCCATAGGGACATGAATTAATGTTCCAATTTCAGTGTGTCCTAAAACAGCAATCTTGTAGCAAGGGGCGGGGGAGGGAAGGCTAATGCAAGCAAATTTAAATAAAACAGAAATAAAAATAACCAATTCTTAGGATAAAAAAAAAGATTGCGTTTCTCTTCAGTTAGTCTAATAAAACCCATAATTTATCACTCGCCATTTTTACTGTGCAACTTAAAAGAAAACCTTGGTCTCTTCTGGCTTCTACTGCTTTTTGTGGAAACATTCAATAATCTTGTTATCGTAGGAAGCTGATGCTGAGGGTTCAGAGGAGTATAGGCTTTTAAATTGTGGCCTTGTAGAGTTTAAATCTGCAGAGCTGTAACTTACAGAACAGATATGTTAATAAGCTTGGTTATCTTTTTGCAACATCATCTGTAAGCTGCTTAGTTTGGCTCAGTCTGTGTTTATGCATTTTGTCAGTCAGTGGTACCTTTATATTGGTTGGTTGTGGTATTACAGTTAAATTGAATCAAAGTCCTTTTCTTATATGGAATGAATACATTTTTTACTTCATTGATTTGGGCCTCAAGTGTAAAAAGAATAAACTCATCATTGACAAGATTAAGACTTACAGGTACAGGTAGAGACAGAATATGAGAGTTGGGGGATCTGGAGATCAAGGCACACGTGCTGTGATGAGCAGCTCAGCTCTTATGGCACACCAACAATTTGCATTCTGCAGAGGCTGAGGAGACAAACTGTTTGAAGTCTTCTCCCTGCCAAGATGGTTTTAAAGTTCTCTTACAGAATTGATTGTATTCTTTCTATCATCTCTTTTCTCCCCTCTCTCTGATCTCTCATGGTTTTGAGACTCTCTTATTCTTCCTTTCTTTTTGAGTATTTGAAGGGGGGGCATAAGAGAATGGGTATTATCTGCAGGCAGACAGCAGAGTCTGTAGAATGACGCTGATATGGCAGGCTGGTTTTCTGGCTTGCAAAGTAGAGGTAAAAATAAGTCTCTGATCCTCTTCATGGGTCTTTTGCTCATTACATAGGAGCCCTGCAATGGGCATCATTCTGGTAGCCTGGAACAAAACTACCTTGTTTTGATTGTGAACTAAAACCATTATCCCATAGGGAAACAGCCAAACTGTCACTTGTGTTGCTGTTCAGTGCTAAAAAAATGGAATGCTGAGAATTAAAACTGTATAAATTCCTGTATGTCAAGAGGAATTAGAACATTATTTTTAAATGATAGTGAGGTCATCAGTTTGGCCTGTCCGGTGTTGTATTAGGAGTAGTTGACTCACACCCAAAGAAAATTTGTAACTTTAAGTGTATTTAAAATTAATTGCAGACATGCCAGCTTCAAAAAAACATAAAGATTTAGGGAAATATACTAAAAATTTAAGATGTATTTATAAGTATTTTGTATCTTGGTATTGAAAAAGAAGAATCAGTGATCTGAAACCAAGAAAGCTTTCAATAAGTAGATCCTTATAGAATTTGGCAGAAGAGGTCATTATTGTGTAAGCCTTTGTCTGTGATGGAAGTCAGTGTTCAGCTCAGTGGTCTGTGCTCATTCAGCAGTGAATAATTGTCTGCAACACGAAGGCTTCTTACACTTCAGCATAATTGGGACTAATAACACACTGACCTTCTGGCTAAGATGTATTTATAGTGGCTAGTTCTCACTATGCCTGACCTATGTTTATCGGTTCACGTGTTGTAAATTCCCACTTTAAACCTTAAATACTTGATTTTAAATTAAAAAAAGGCAAACATCTAATATAGTTATGTAAATGAGGCAACTAAACTATCATTTTTACCATAGTGCTTGGGGTCCACTTGAAATACGCCTCAAGAATATATTTTTTTATGATTTTCCTACTTAATTTTATTTCTCCTGTTTCTGAATATTATGATAATGGTTGTTATAATATACAAATGCAAGCCCCAAGTGTAGAGTTAATTGAAACGGTGTGATAACATGAAGGCTAAGGAGTAAACTGTATGGACGGTTCTCTTCCATGTGACGCGTCTCTACCCATGCGTGGAGCTGCTTAATGTACATTGTTGTTCTGATGAAATTAATGTATGATTACAGATGTTTTAAGAGTATTTTTGTAGATCCAAGGAAATTATAGTATAAGGCCACTTACTCATGAATATTTTATTCATGTGTGTAGCAATATTTAACTTTTTAAGAAATACTTATCAGTTTAGTTACAACAAAGGACCGTCTTGCCTGCATACTCTTTAAAAGCAACTGCCCTATTACTTGAGATAAGTTGAAAGAACATTAATTTTTAAGACACTTCTGATAAATTTACTTGATTTAATAGTATACTAAGCACTCTGTTTTCCATACAGTTTATCTATTACAATATTTAATCTTGATTTTTCTACTGTTTTATACATTCTTTCTGCCAGCTGCATTAATTTTACTTATATTAGCACTTACATAGCCTTTTGAGAGAAGAACACAAAGGAATATTGATGGTTAATGGCAAATATTTCTATTTAAACACGGTTCTCTTTCCACCTAAATTTTCAGAGAAAATTTCATATTACTACATAAAGAAGAAAAATGGAGGTATTTCAGCATGAAATGGAAATGGAAGCTCCTAAAACAAATCCTGCAACTGTAACGCTGTCCAGTTGCACCCTTGGAAGGGAAGACATGCATAGTAGTAAATATTGCATTACAAGTAGTGCAGTGATAGCAATGCAGCGTAGCTGTAAATAAATTATGTTAAGATACTCAAATGTTCTGGTTTGTTGCTATTCAACTATTTAAAGGATTTTTTGAATCAGAAAGTTGTGGCAGCTGACCAGAAGACAGAAAATACATTCAAGGTTTGGAGTGTCTTTACATCATGTTTTTGGACAGTATCCAGTGCTGCTTTTGGCTGCGTGCTTCAGATTGACACAACAGTCGGGAAGAGGACCTTTTTTCCTCACCAGAAATACTATTTATTTTATTTTGTCTGGAAAATTCGGAATAATTTCAGTTAACTGTTGAAGATGGCTATCTAAAATAAATTATATTCAGAAGTAGTCTTAGGCTAGAAAACAGCTTTATGGTGAGTTGTTCAAAGCCTCCACTTTCTTCCAAGGTTCATTTTTTTTAATGTGAAGCAGCAGTTTCTCCATGCCCTATACTGTTACCTTTTATTGTACTGAACAGTCGTGGAGCACAGCAGAAGTGTTTGGCTGTGGTGCATCATCTACACTCTGAATCCTTAAACAGGCCTGTAGCAGGGAGGACCAAGATCCGACATGACCTTTAAATATAGGGGTTATTGTTAAATTTATGAAGTAATTTTTTTTTGGTTTTGTAGCTAAAAACTAGAACTTTTTTTTTTTCAGTGAGATATGATAACCTAAGTTTCTCAGAGCACTTTGTGAGAGTCTGTTTCTTGCTCAAAGCATGTGTTGACTGTGTCTGGTATATACACGTGCACCCCCATGTGTGGTGTTTATGAGGCAGCATACATTCTTCTGTGTTTCCAAGTCTGAAACCTGTACTTACTCATTTTTATCCCTTGAATCAAAGCAGAAAGAATGGTGTTAGGTAATTAAAAAAAAGAAAAAAGACCTCTTCACAGCTCTACTTCGCATCCTATGTATTAGTGCCATATTCCTTGTGCTAGTGATCCGAGTGTCTTCCTTAAAATGAGTGCCTTTGCTAGATACTGAAAATTAAAATGGAACTGTTAGACTATAATTCCTTTTTCATGTACCTCATGGCAAGTAAGTTACTGAAGACGACAGTAGCAGCTGTACGTGTTTTCCCAAACTTCTATAGATTTGAAGGCGAGAAGGCTTACAAAAGATCCTAAAAGGCAAAAGGGACTATTGTGGTCATTTACTGCTGTCTGTCGCTGCCCAAGGAGGGAAAAAGTCTAATTCCTGTGCTTGAATGCACCTCTCCTTGAGTAGCTAGAGTCTGACATTTGCTGAAACTACTCCCTCAGTGCAGCTACAGTTAAGCACAGTGAGGGTCAGTAGAAGTTTACAGGAAGGAATGATAATATATAGTGTTGTGTCAGAAACAGCACAGAAAATGGAAGACACTTGTAGCTGGGGTTTCTTTTGTCTCCACTCATTGTCAGCTGCACGCGAGCAGTGTTGAGGTAACAGCTCCATCTGCACACAGGCGTCCTTGCTCCCATGCAGTTCCAGAACCAATACTTGCCTTGTGAGAGGGTTCTTGTAGTAGTGCTAAAAATCACTCCTGTCCTAAATTCCTTCTTGATTCTTCCAGCATGTTCATTTCTGTATTTTCATCTGAAAGGAGGAGGTTCTACTACGTAAGATTAGATGAAATTCGGCCATTTATGTATATATTTTTTAAGGTGTGCATCTGGCTTGCCCTTTAAGACTTAAAATATCACTCCTGGGGCTCCTAGTGGAGTCCAAGAGTATGATCAGTAGTGTTTATAGGCATTCAGAGGACACAGTGATTCTGATTTGACGTTTTGAGATAATTCTGATTAAGTTTAAGCCCTAGAAACTTCTCTGGAAGATTTGTTTTGACCTTGAAGGTAATTAAATATTTTCCAGTTAAAACTAAGTGTATGAATGATGCATTTTGAACAAGGCACTACTTATATGTGCACAATTGTCATATATACGTGCATCAAAATTTGTCAGTGAACATACTCCTGTATTGCCTTGCATCCAATACAGTTGTGTGTGTATTAGTTACCAGCAAATGGATAATTGTTTCCGTAACTTATTGAGTGTGCAAAGAAAGATTTCCAGTTCATGCTCTTGAGATCTCATAGAGACCACATGAATAGAAGTATTATGAATTACAAGTATTTGTAATAAGTCTGTACGATTTGCATTAAATATTATTCACCAGTCTTTCTTGAATTGGATAGCTATGTAGTATAAGAACTTAAAATCTGTGAAGGAACCCACCTGGGCTTCAGTGCTGGATCATGAATGTTGGAGAAATGTCCAAAAGTTTACTATGTATTGGTGCATCTCATACCCAGTAAAATTGTAGTAATTTTCCAGCCTCTTCCAGGTATTTGAATGTGTGTTACAGAATAGTAGTAACAGCTTCCAGACAGTGAACATCACAGAATCTTGAGTAAGAGATCCCCTTCTAATACATGAATGATACAAAATCAATTAGTAATGTGGCTGTAATTTAGAAGACAGTCTAAACACATGAATGTTTTTAGTGCATTGTTCATGTTTCAGGGAAAATGCCATGAACGTATGAGCAAAATTCATTGTTTAGGCTCAGTGTCTTGACTTGGGGCTCAGGTGTTGCTGCTTCTATTTTTTTTGGTGTATAGTTAACATTAGCAGTCACCCATATAATGATATGACATGTACTGCCTCCAAGTATGGTGCTTGCCTACTCCTGCCATTAAGGAGGGTTGATTTAATCAGTGACGTGGACTAGCTTCTGTGGCATCCTTTGGTCTGAAGAAGGCAGTCAAATACAGTTCCATTGTAGCAAGAACTATTTTAGAAGACAGAACTTCTTTGGTTGTTATTATCACACCTGAATTTGGGTCAAGTTTCTAAGTTACTTTATTTAGAAAATGAATATTTTAAAGCTATTAAGGGAGTACTTTCACTGTGTAGTTATAGTACTGTCAACAAAAGAGGTAATTAAATAAATTGAATGTTGAAGACTTTCAGCTTACAGTTAACACCAGGTAATTAAAAGTAAGCGCTGCTGTGGGAGTGCATTATATATCAGCTGTACTCTTTACCTCATTAGCTGGATTTTTGCATGTTTATGGAGGTAACTTGCAATTAAAAATGCCTTTAATGTATGCTTAACAAGGCCTTTTAGGTATTTGGAATAAAGTACTACAATTTAATTGAAATTGGTATGGCATAAATAGATGTCTTAGTAACATGTGAGATAAATCTCCATGCCTACCTTATCACTTTGCATTTTTTCCTCTTATGGATTCTTTAATGCGGACTGTAAGGCCTGACTTCTGCTTGTATGAAAGATGGAAATTCTCTCTTCAACTCCAAAGAATGTTTTCATTTGTTATATACTTAAAACTTGTTTGACAAGATACACTTAAATTGATGCCTTAGCCATATTTTTAAGATATGTGAATGTTTATATGTGCACATGGATATGTGTTAGGATGCTTTTAGCTGTAGTATGTCCTTTGATTAGTCTTCTGTTCTGCATTAGAATATTGGAAGTAATATCCTGTCAAGGCAACCTTCAGTATTGATAATTTACCCTAATGCCTTCATTTTAAGTACTTTGATATCTTTTCTAAATAGTTTCATGAAATTTAAAACAGAATCTTAAGGAACTAAGGTGAAAATAAAACCTACTTGCAGGTCACTTATCCTGCTGATCTTCTAACTGTGAGCTTGTTTTTTATGGAATTGGATGAGACATTGAAGTGTACCATAAAAAATAAGCAAGAATGAAGTGTCCTTTAGGTTATGGTAGATTGCCGAAGATGGTGGAAGAAGAAGAAATGGTATTTTTGCAGGGCATGGAAATGCGTGTGCTAGATATGTAGACAAGGATCATGGTGTGTGAACCTTCATACAACATTATTTACTAAATTTTTGTCTTCACCTAGGAGTGTCGTCGTACCACCGAAGAAATCAACCATTTCTTCCTCTACAGCTGCTGTGGGTATTCCTACAAATGCTGTCAGTGTGGTTTCTTCTTTAGATTCAGCCCAAGCTCTGGATTTGTCAGGAGAATCTCCTGGTGAGTAAGGGTAAATTAAACAACTTAAATCCCAGCTGTTCTTCCCTTGCTTCTCCCTCCCTCCCCATATACTCTGAATACAAATGAACAGGAGTTTTTTTGTGTTTTTTATTGTGCGTTATGTGAAGGTGAGATGTTTTTCAATAGTTATCCATACGTCAAAACACTGTAGATGAGAAAAATTGTTTTTCAGACATCGTCATTAATTGTCTTCTGTTGTGATACTGAATAGTGTGTGTATATATATTATCTGTCTGTATATAAGTCTTGCTTATACTAAGACTATTGATACTTATTGCTGGTTGTGTTTTTCTAGGGAAAAATGTACCAATTATCTGGGAAGGTGGTGTTTTACACTTTTATTTATATATATTTATATATCTATTTTTATATATCCTTATATATACAATATTTCTCTATAAACTAGAATTATATATAAGAATATATATAAATATAAAATATAGTCTGAGTGTATATACTTATATTTTTTATGTATTTATTTAAACATATATTTTTAACTTCTTGAGTATGTGGTATAATATGCCTGAAGTTATTAAGTAAGACAAAAGGACCTTTGAGGCCTTTGTACAGGATATACTACTTTGTCTGTATCTTTGTCACATGCCCTCACATAACAGCTTGCAGGCCTGGAATCAGTGCATCTAACAAAGACCAGTATCGGATACTTTCCAGGAAAATAGATGTGACTCTAGGATAAACTGTTGTCAGTGATATTATATAAGTTTAGGAATGTAAGAATTTGACCTTTTTGATATTTTCTGAGAGTTTATCCCCACAGATAATTTCATTATTGCTAGTTTTGATGCTGTAACTACACAAATGTAGAGCAATAATCTGTTTGTAAATAAAATTTACTGAAGTTTGTGGTATTTGAAAAAACAACAAAATGCTTTGCTAAACTTTTTGGGAGTTTTCCTTTTGCCTTTGTGTAGCAAAACAAACACAAGTGTCTGAGCATTATTTGTCATAAATTTCAAGATTTGCCACAGTTTTTGTAAAGCAGGTATACTGTATTAACTTGTATCTATACAGTATGTTTTAAAGACTTGTTACAGATTTTTTGTTATGCAAAATATAAGCTTATTTATAAATTGTAGATTGTTTGTCCAAGGATATATCCATTAGTGTTGAGTAGGACTGAAAATTATATACAAGTGTTCCCAATAGTTTTAGCCTGAGGTCACCTTCAATGTTGATACTGAGCTAATTGCTTTGGACAGTTTTTTTTCTGTGAGGACAAAATTGAGTAGGGTGGTCCTTTGAACCCTTAGTCTCTCTGGTTGTTCTGTATGAGATAAATGGTGTTTAATCTTATACGCTGTGTCAAAGGCAAGCTTTTCTACTCAGCCATGTTTGAGTCACAAGGCTGTGTAGGATCTCAGAATTATTTGTGCAGATTAAGTTTAATGTCAAGACTTAGAACTGATTTGCATCTTAAGGAAATCTCAACCTATGCCTGGTTCCTGGTGGTTTTTTTTATTTTCAATGTTTGAGTTTCTTGTTTCCTGTTTTTATGATCTTGCGTCCAAATTGCAAAATCTGAGGAAAAAGATGTAATCCATTGTAATGGCCTCTAGTACTCATGTATCTGGAAGATATTTGTTGCCATCTTCAGTTGCTTATTGAATTTCTTGGGAAAACAAAAAATGAAAAGAAAAACTGTTGAAATCTAGTACATTCTTATTCTTTGCAAAAGGAAGAATCCATTTTGTGATTGAAATTGTAGTAGGTAGAACTATACTACTCTAGGAGTAATGTTTGGACTAGGAAAATTAGCTGTCTGTAAAAATATTATGGTTCTTTGGGAAACATTTGCTCTGAGCAGATAATCTGTTATTAAAATAATAAAACCTTGCCTACATTGAAACTGTTTAAAATAACTGCTACTTTGTTAGCTTCTTACCTTAACTTCTACTGGTTTATGCAGGTTAGGAGTGGGCTTAATTATTAAAATTTCTGAAGTTGGTATTCACTTGCTTTTAATAGAAACATTACAAATGAACACTGACTTTCGTATTTAGTCATTCTTTTAAGAACATATAGAAGAAAAAATAAGTGCTTCTGTGCCTGTAGAATGTATAAGAAATCCAGACAATAAACAATACTGATGTAGTTTGTAACTGTGTGACTTCCAGCATGTCTGGGAGTTTTGGCAAAAACTGGACATGTAATCTGAACTGATATGCATAAAAAGAAACTAATCAGGTTTAAAAATAGTAGACATATTTAGACTGGCAGTCTAATTAATTAAAAGGAAAAGTAAAGGAATAAATGAAATCATGCATTAAAGAGATTAAAACATGAGAGTGTTTCTTTTTTTACTGAGTAACATAATGGCGCAGAAACAAAAATTTTGCAGAGTTGGAGTGGTTTACAGTTATGTTTACAGTAAATTGCACACATTTAAGTTTGAAATAATGATTTGTATAAAGCCTTTAATTTTTTTTATTTGAGGATACAAGTAGCAATAAGTGAGCTTCCTGTATAACCTAAATATAACATATAATTTTCCCCTGAGTTAAAATCACATGTTCTTTCACTAATTTTTGTTTTCATGCAGCAGAGAATCAATACATTGTTCTCATTTTATTCAGCTAAGATTCCATATTATATCTGTTTGCTTTTATAATTAAGAAAAAAATTAATTAAATCTTTTTTATAAAAGTGCTGAGTTTAGGATTTTATGTAGTGAATTTAAATTTTGGACTTTTTCACTTTTTATATGAAGGCTATTTATTAAACATCACTGCTGCATTTTAAAATACACTTCAGCTGGTTTTCCTGAAGTCAAAGAATTTTTTTAAAGTTAGTTTTGTATGCATGTTTGATATGTTTTAAAAACTGATAGGAAACAGAACCCTAATATAATAACATGTAGCGCTTTACTGTGAAGACTTGAGTCCATCTACTCCAAAACAGGGGTGAAAGGGGGATACAGATGTCGAAATGGGATTAAACAGCAAGGGATAGTGTTTTAGCTGTAATGTGTACATAAGCATAATTCGGGAATAAGTTGTATATTGTGCGTGACCATCTTCCACCTATAGATGTGATGTCAGAATTGCTTGGTCCAGGCAGGATCTGTGTTGAAATATGTCAGTCTGTGTGGTTCCAGGTGCCTCCATTGCTGTTTGCATGTGCTCAGAATTCATCAACCTCCTTCACAATGTTTCTTTCTGAAGTTTGCATCTTGCGGGTATCTTGAGGTCTGTGAGTATCTCAGATATTTGACCCTTGAGATTGTCCTAAGCTCATATCAAGTGCATGTGACATGTCCTGGCCTACCAAATAGAAAGTGTTGACAAGTTGGATAGATAACCATCTAAGTTCACTCTGTTCCTCTGATACTTTGAAAGAGAGTGAAAACATGTTTTGACCTCAGACAGCCTGGCCTTTTCACAGGAGAAGTTTCTTTACCTATACTCATTCCACGGCACAGAAAGCTTTTCCCGAATACAAATGTGCCCCTTGTGGTCTAAACTTGCCTGTCAGTATGTTGCTGATGGCTGATATTAGGCTTGTTGGTCTGCTGGTATTGATACTCCAGTTGTTGAAAGATTTTGGAAATGAATGGAGAAAATAAAACCCCTTCGCAGCCAATGTTGCTCTCTTTTTGTCTCTTTCAGAAGGCAGTATTAAGCAAAAGAGCGTATTTACAAGCAATAGTCTAAGGAGGAGGAATTTACCTGAGTTGTTTCTTCCTTGAACTAGCTCACAGGCAGAATGTGAGACTTGATGCAGAGATTTTACACATCCAGGAAGGGCAGTTGGAAAGGCAGGGCTAATGTTTGGGTTGGCAGAACTCGAGGGAGTTGTCTAAGCTATTGTGAATATGCTAGTGGAATGCTTGTATGTATTTTTGTTTGTTAATTACTTTTCCCTTTAAGTGCTTCAGTTACAGTTGGAATGTTCTCAAGTG
This sequence comes from Cuculus canorus, assembly GCF_017976375.1. NCBI lineage: Eukaryota > Metazoa > Chordata > Aves > Cuculiformes > Cuculidae > Cuculus > Cuculus canorus. Next base: position 62,960,094 of record NC_071404.1, read on the forward strand.
GTACCAGCTTTTTTGACCTGCTTTGCAGTTTGTGCTCCCACTGTTTTCTCTGATGCTCTGTTTCTCTGTTTATGTACTTGAAGGATTTCACCTGTGTTTTATTAGCGCATCACTGTGAAGAATGCAATTTTGAGACTTTCACTATTCAGTTCGTTCAAATATAGAGTATGAAAAGTATGTGGGAAGCAGGAGTGAATTGCATCTTGTCCTTACTGACACAGTGTGGAAAATGCTGAGACATTCCACTCTATTTCTGTTGCCTGCCTCCTCCCCCCCTCTTACTTCAAGTTCTTTGAGTTTCACTTGTTGTGTCTTTCAGACACACAGAGCCGCCAGGAGGATTTCTGCTTCTCCTGAGCAGAGACATGAGCTGTTCCCCAAAGTATTAAGTCATAAACAAGGCCATGTCAAAGGCTGAGGTGAAAAAGGAGGAGAATTCTTGGGTAAGCAGTAACAGGAGATATTATAGGAGTTGTGACTCTTGGATTCTAGTCCTACATATAGGAAAATGTAAATTTACTCCCAGAGTTGGCTCATTTTGCTAAGATGAATAGTGTTTGTTGACTTTTGTACATAGTTGCAAATAACCTTGAAGTCTCACAATAAAATAAGTCAGCAGGAGACAGGCTGAAGTATGTAAAACGATCATGAAGTGAGTTACCACAAGTGCAGAGGTAGTTCAAGAAAATCAGTGGATTACTGCAACTATTTCCAAGAGAATTCCAACTTTACAGTGAGACAGTTGAAGGCTGGTTACCAAAGCAGAATGAAACAACAATTCTAAAAATCTCTAAAGCTAATGATATGCTACAGAAATTGTTTAATACTGCTTCAGTATGAAAATTGTATGAAGCAACTTTTCTTTAGAGAGTGCACTATTGTTTCGTGAAATCTGTTTTGCTTTAACCTAAGGGTGTGTTCATGTAACAGATCCCTTATATTAGCTCGTAAAACCTTTAATAGTAGTCTTGCACTATACCCTTCCAGCACTGGAACTGTATGTTTGAAGGAGCTCATTATTTTACCAAATACACTGATGCCCTTTTTGAAAGGAGTATTTATGTACGGTAGGTCTATTGTACAAAATTAAGAGGTATGGTTATTTAATACAACTGTCTTTGTTTTTTTTAACTCATCTCCATCCTGTCAGGGTATTATACACTGTTTGTATGTTGCCCAGCATATTTTGTAAGTGTATATGCAAAAGCATAAGGATATTGCACAGGGAGTTTCTTTAACAATATTTTATTGCTAGAGACATTATTTGTTTAGACCCTTGGGGACCTTGAATAAACAATAAAGTTTCACTCCAAGGGTGCTAGACAGATGATCTATTTGCATTTTCTTTTATGTTCTTGCAAATGTCTGTAAAACCGACAGTTTGAAGGAGCCAGTTTATCAGTGAAAGGATAAGGAAGAGATAAGTCAGTTTAGTTCCACATGTTTGAAGTAGCTACTGCACTTACCCACATATGTGTTGTGGATGAAAATATGCTACTGAAGTATTTTAAGCAGAAAAAAACAGTAGAATAAAAAGCCACTACTGAGTTAAATAAAGTAAAAAACTACTTCCATAGAACAAAATTTGAATGCAAGGATCACTATGCCTAATACTGTCCAAAAAATCCCTGAAATTCTGAGCTGTGATAGATCTGAGATTCACCCCTTTTAGTGAAAGAGTTTGGAATGTGGATGTGAGTGATGATAAGCATGAAGATATTCAGGCCGTAAATATCCTTTCATAATCTTCAAAAAGAGTATAATTTTGTATAGGTGCCTGCTTTGTGCTGTTGTCAAATTCAAAGTATCATTGCTTTTTATGTCTCTATTAAAAGCTGATTTTAACTTAAAATTTAATAGTTTTACATTTGTGCCTAATCTGTTATGCACAATTTGTTTTGATTTCTAGAAGAAAATAATTTATCCTGACTGCATTGTCAGTGATTTACCTCCCACTCTAACCATTTTTGCCAGTGCCATTGAGTGTAAAAGCAGAAAACCAAAAAAACCCTCAAAAAATGCTACTCATCCCACAAAACAAACGAACAGAAAAAACCAACTTACCCCAGTTTGATTGTGTCTCTCTGTTAGCCTTATAATGGCTATTATGCTGTTTCATTGTCCTTGCAGATGTTTACCTTGAATCTTTTTCTAATTTTTCCTTCAGATATTTTGCTTATGGCCTAACTATTGCATTGAATTATTTTAATCACATTTATTTGTAAAAGGCATGCTACTGTGCTGTTTTTTACTGGTAAAGCGATCCTTGATTTTGGTGTCATTTAATATAGTGGGATCTTAGTTGTAGATACTATTGACTTTCTAACGTACCTAATAATTAGTGCATTACTGGTCAGATTTTGTGTGTAGTAAAAAGCATGCAGGCATTTATATAACAAGACAGTCTACATGTTGAAGGACCTTCTTATTTTGAAGGCTTTGACTGCCATTTCAGTTTTGTGTTCTGTTGAACTACCCAGATCAGTTTGCTGACTTGCATTTATGGACAGTGTATGTGCTTAAGTCCACTACTGGGCATGTGGACTTAGTAGAGCGATTTGTTTAATGAGAATTTTTGGCTTTTTAGGGGGAAAAATGGGAATTCTAGTGGAAATATGTAAATATAAAGGTTATAATGAAAATTAACTGCTTCAAGGTCTTAATCCATCAGTATTGTGCATATTAAAGGATAAATGTTTATGTGTAAAAAAAAAACCAGGAAAAAGAATGACTGTGGCTATTTAAGTATCCCACAAACAACTGGAGTGTTTGAAACTGCTGAATCATGTGGCTTGTTGCCTTCTGTGGGCTTTGTTTTGCTTTTCAGTACTCCATTCTGATTTTTGGCACATCGTTTGACTGCTTTTACTTTGTGAATACCCAAAATACTTTCTGGTGCATTCACTATGTAAATCTACATCTTAAAGAAATGGAATGCTATCCATGAAAACATTGAAAATATTTATGGAAATGAACCATCACCGTTGAAATTTTCAGAAATATATCTTTGATTTGCCTTTCTTAGGAAACAATACCTCGAAGATTCAGATTCTGCCTTGCTTTCATCTAAAGCTTTGTTTGCCCACTTCATGTCCTTTGTCTTATATGGTGCACTCAAAGTTTCTTTCTGATTTTTGTCATCCCATAGAAAGGTCAAAATAAGAGCTTCATGATGAATTTATGAAAAGCATAAGTGGATTCCATTCACAAAGCTACCTCCTAACTATGAAAACCACAAAAAGAAATAAGAACAAAACTTTTGTTGTATTAGTTTAATTCTTTGGTTTCTGTGCTGCTTTTTTAAGCAAGATTAGAAAAGAACATTTTCCCTAGATGGGGAAAAAACCCTAACCCCCCAACATTTCTGGGTGGAAGCTCATTGTGCCAGTGTTTTGGAGCACAAGTTTGAGATTTGACAGGAGAAATAAACTTATCTCTGCGATCTGTCTTTGCCGTCTTTTTACAAATCTATTTGACTACAGTCAAGTAGAAAGACTTTGAAAAGTTGCATTTGATACATATTGGTAGACACTTTCAAGATCCTAGCAGCTTATTTCCAGACATATTGCACTTAACTGAGCTCACTCCAGTGTAAGAGGGTTGATTAGGAATTTTTCTATAGTTACAGTTCTGAGACAGGTCATGTCTTTGCTAAGGTATGTGTAAGAACTGAAACGATTAAGTTTTCTAGTTTTCTTTCATGCTTTTTTCCTTTTTTTTTTTTTTTTTTTTTACTTCCCCTCTTTCCAGCAGCGTAAGAATCTGAAGCTGGTGAGGTAAGAAGAAAGAAAATAGGACAGGGTTTAAGGTTGGAAAGAGATAGGTTTGCAGATGGACTAGAAGCAGTCGCGCTCTTGGGAAATGCACAGAAATCTGTCTACTAAGATTCATTCCTCTCTACAGTTTGGAATGCAGTGCGAGATTTGTGAGTCACCATTCCTATCCTGGCAGCAAATATCTGTGAAATCTCTAGCTGTCTTTCTTATCCCCTCTTCGTTGCTAACACCAATCCATACTGCAGCATGGAGGTTGTATTTCTCTTTATATACTGAACAGCAGAATTTAGTATTTAGAGATTCCTACTCCGCTGATGGGAACCATGTATTGTCAATTTGACATAACACAATTGCATTTTTTTTGTAAGCGTGGGATACATAAATGGCCCGGTCTTCCCTATCAACCTTTGAATAACTGATGTGGCGAAGTTAATAACTCATAAATAAGGCTATACCACTGCCATCATGCTGATGATGCTGGCAGTGGAGAATTTTATTGTAACTGTCTTTGTCAGAGTTCCAGTGTTGCAAAAATTTAAGCCAGGCTGTTGAAAATACCGACTCATTTTGTGTTCTGCTTCATTTTAACACAAATGCGTTTTAATTTTAGAAAAAAATAGGGGTTTTCTGTGCAAGTTACTTGAAATCGGATGAGCATGTCTAGTAACCAAAAGAGATGCTTTAAAATGTTACCATTTTGCTTCATATGAGTATATATTAGTTATACTAGTATTTATTGGTACCCTACAGGGGCGTTAAGGGTGTAAGACATCATTTTATTTTCACTGCTTAAGGTTGTTCAGTGGCTTATAAGGCCAGAAGGGATCACCGCAGTCTAGTCTGACTTCCTTCACAAATCATATTGCAAGACTTCCTTGAATAATTTCTGTTTGTGCTAGAGCACAGTTAAAAAAGCCTTGCCATGCCGTACCTAGGAAATACGAGTGTAAGTAAACAGGAGTATTACAGCAAAAAAAAGTTTGAGGTACAAAGAGGTGAAAGGGTTTACCTGGTCCTCACACACGCTTGAAACACACGCTTGAAACTTTCTCAGAAGTTGAGTTTGAGGCTTTAGTTTCTCGTCCAGTTGTCCAACCCCTGGCATCTTCTCTTATATAGTTCACTTATTCATTACTTTCTCTTGTAGGAAGGGGATCATCTAATTCAAGATTGCCATCTGTCCCTACAGTTTCTTCAGTGCCTGAGGATTGTGCTTCGAATATGAGGTAACTTCTTCAATTGAACATCTGAACAGCTGTGCTGTGGCTCACATTTTTGATATTACAGTTGATAATTCTGATTCCCCGTTACTTAAGAATGTTGTTTTGCTGATGTTCAATGCCTACTGAAGGTTTGGGAAAATGAGTGTCACATTATCGATTCCTTCTTGTACATGTGCATCACTCAACCATTGTCAAAACGTGTATTCCTTTCTACAAAATTTTAGCATCTTCTTTTTGTATTAATCACGTTTATCTCTCTAATAGTATTACAGACAGGCTTGAACATGCTTTGGAAAAAGCTGCCCCACTTCTGAGAGAGATTTTTGTGGATTTTGCTCCCTTTCTTTCTCGGACTCTTTTGGGCAGCCATGGGCAGGAGTTGCTGATAGAAGGTACAAGTAAGTTTCCATTTTAAAAAGTTCTTTTAGTGTGTGCTTTGTTTTGCTTTGGAGACTCAAGATTTCCATGTTTTTTTCTGTTGGCTGTCCCTTGGAAGCTTTCTTCCCACGCAGTACTATCCACTGGATTTCACTGCCTCCTGTTCAGTTTTTAGTGTTCTGAGGTCATTGCCATTGCCACCTCATCTTTGCCTCCATCTCATCTTATAGTTTTCTCTATCTCATTATGTAGGTCCAGCTACTGTTATCTTCTCTTTAGTTTCCCAACTCTTTCAGGGAATTGTCCCATAGAAGCTGGTGCATGAAATGTGTTTTCTGAGCCTTAAAAAGAAAATGTAGTGTCAAGGTCAACATTTCAATACAAAGTAAAATATAGAGTGTAGTTAAGTACAGTACAAAACCCTTGCAATTTTACTGTGATATTGTAACAGAAGGCTTCTTGGGAACCATGTCAGCAGAACTTACTATGCATTTCTTGCATGTGAATCTGCTTCTGTCTTTTTGATTTTTAATTGGAAGGCAGTCATACAGGTAAGAGGAATTAGTTGTCAGTATTGAGAAGAGTTCTCTGGTATTTCTTAGAAGATGAAAATTCAAGTGCACAACAGTGATCAAGGCTTTTCATGGTGTTGGCTTAAAATGATTGAGCTTGAGATGACTGAGTTTTCTTTCTGCTGGTGGGTTTTGCTCTTTTGGAAAATGAGGCTCATGTCTGCAATTCACACAGTAATGTCCTCAATTTAAAAAATTATGTTTATTTTAATACTGTGAATTTAGTGACGAACACAAGTTTTTTAGTTTTCTTCTAATTTGGTTATATCATAAAAATTAATTTTTCCACTGATTTTTAGAGTGAAAATTGTAATTTTTGTCCAATTAAAGCAATGAAGTGAATCAGGATCTGAGCTTCTAGTAATGAAGCACTCCCAAGTTAGAATCTCATAGCTGATTGCTTTCACTTGAGCTATATTTCCACTAACAGACCTAGTTGCTTCCTGGGGTATTAAAGTTCTTTTAAAAAAAAAGATTTTGGAAACTACTTGTTTCATGGATTAGGACATCCTGTATATGGTGCGGAATACAGTTAACATTGTCAGAAGCACAGGTAGGGTATCAAATGCTGACTGACAACTGCTGATATTGAGAATTCATTAAATTTCACGGAAATGAAAGTTAGTTTAGGAATGTAGGTTGCCCAGCTTTTGATGTAGGAAGAAGTGGCAGGAAGAAGCATATAAATTGTCTTCTAGAAGACTGAAAATGATGGGATTCTACATTTGATTATATACTTGGGCATGACTATAGCTGATGAAAATATTAATGGCAGCTGCCATGTGCACATATTTATTTAATTCATTTTATAAGAATAACAGGAAAGAGGTTTTTTCCTCAAAGGTTTATTTGCCAGGGAAGTAAATATCCTGTTTACTTACTTCTTTCTTATCTGAAGATAAAGAAAAGACACTAGTTTCAAAGTATTTTGCCTGTAGTGTAGATTATACACAAAGGTGTGAGATTTTCGTAGACAGAATGAACAAAAAAGCAGGAAATATATTATGACATGTATGAACTGTCTAGGCAAAAATAAAGACACAAACCTGATTTTTGGATCTAAAAACTGGTTATAGACACACTCAAACCAAAATAGGAATACAAATAATAATAGTCAAATTAGTTTATAAACAATTGGGAATATATAATAGGTTACTGCTTGCACTTCTGCTTAGGTTTAGTGTGGGGTTAAGGGTCAAAGTACTAATAAGAGTGTTTGGGATGTCTGCTGCCATGAAACAAAATGGAAACTTGATTGATAGCTGGGGGCTGAAAGGAGAATGCGCAATGGAGAAAGCAAAGGTCATAAAGCCATTTCCCTTCTCTGCATATATAATGACCCAATCCTTCAAGAAATAGCAAAATGTAGATACAGTGGATTAATATAACATATGTTAACCACACTTCTGATCGTTTTGGCATACAGACATTTATGAAACTGTAAATAATGGAGGTAATGTATTACTATTAGCTGCATCTTTAGGTTTGAGGCATGGAATTTATGGCCTTCCTCTCATATACACACTTTTATTTTGTACTACTGAAGTACAAAATTGAACTGGAAGTGATATGAGAATTTCAGCTTTCTTTTGATTGTCAATATGTTTGTAGTCTATTGCACTTCGAAATAGTTAGTGTTAACACATGGTGCCATATACGCATGTATTTATCTATACCATTTTTTCCTTTCGGTAGGTCTTGTGTGCATGAAATCTAGCAGCTCAGTTGTGGAGCTGGTGATGCTTCTTTGCTCTCAGGTGAGGTTTAAGTTACACTGTCATCAGAAATTGCTATCTTTGAGCACAATGGAAATTACAGTTAAAATTTTACTTCGTTTGATTTTAAATTTGAAGTTGTATGTGAGAGGTAAAACGATTATGTGCAAGACTTTTGATTAAAAAAAAAATCATCGTAATTGTTTGTTCAGTTGAAGAGATAATATACTGAAGTGTTACGTTATGTTACTATTGAGCATTTATATAACCTTGAGGGTGGTGTGCCTGAGTAATTCTAGGCTGTTGGTCTGATAGGATGAAATAGGATCAATAAAATATTAAGGTTATAGAAACAGATTGATTTCTGCATCTTGGCATGCTGAATCCTCTGGGATGAATAGAATTTTTCCTTTTGTGTAAAGGTTATGAAATGAGTGATAAATACTTTTGAAACCCTGTCATTCCTAATTGATTTGACAAGTACTAAGAATTTGACAAAAATTTAAGAAAGCGACCCCGGTTGTCAGCAGTTTGGGGCGTTCTGCATTCCTAAAGGCAAAGTGATTTTAGATATTTAAGAACCTGAGAATTGCCTGTTTCTGTCACTAGGAAAGAGCCAGAGCCGAGGAAAGTTTCTTAAAATTGTGTATGCTATATTAATTGGATCTTCTTTTCAGGTTTCTTCCTTTTTTTATAATTAAATGGAAGACTGTTATTATTGAGCCTTTCTTTTGGTGCCTTAAAAATGATACCTTTCTGGTAGTAAATTCCCCTACTTAAAACTTTAAAATAGCCTTTTTTTTTAATGGGAATGGTATTGGTCTAGAGGTCAAGGGTTCTGACCCATTTCAAAACCTTTGACCTTCATTTACAACCCTTATGGCTTGCTTGCCTGACGAATAAGGATAATGCAAAATTAATGTTTCTTCACATCGATTTATTCGGTTTAGTGCCTATATTGCCAAATTTATTTAGAGTGTGCTGATAGACATTTCATGAATACAAATGAAAGAATCATAGAAGGTGTGAAAAATCGATGGTCTGCATTGTCAATGAAGTGCAATAAGAACAATTACTTCTGGAGATTACACCTAATAGATTTTACAATGAACTAGTGAAGAGTGGTTATGTTTTCTAGTGAGCTTATTATTAATGACTGTGTCTAGAACTTTGCTCATCTCGTTTTCCATCTTTTTTGGGAAATACAGTATATTTTTACTGTGAAAGCAATGTAATATTCCTTATTAAACTTCTGGAGTTTCGAGATGGTTGCATTATGTATGGCAATACTAGAAGTGGACATTGGCCATGACTTACAGAAGAAGAATTTGCTGCTGATTTAAATTAGAAAAGAAACTTTGCTACCAAGAAACCCATAGAAAAATTTTTCTGTTCACTTATTAATATGTTAGAGTAAATCTAATCTGAGTATTAAATATGTGCCTGACAGATTTGTATTACTATTTTAAGAATTAATTTTCAGTATCCATGCTGCTTGTATCAATAATTAGTGGTTGACCTTTCCTTCTTTTTGGGTTGGATAATCTAATCTTTCTTTAAAATCATGTTGTGCCCTGTACTGTATGTCACTTGTTTGGTTTGGGCAAGTGGAAAGGATAAGGAATAAATGACGTGCTCTAATGCGTCTATTTGTCATATGTGTCACAATGCCACTTAATGCTAATCTAATCAAATTGAGGATATCGCGATTGCTTAGCAGTGCTAGTTGCAGAGACATGAAAATAGTAGAAATAAACCTATAAAGTCACAAAAGACCTCAAAGTCTTTTTAAAGTTATGTAGGAGCTGTAATTTTTGGCAGAATATGAAAAATGATGTGCGAGATGAATCTAAAATTAGCTCCAGATGTATACAGATTGTTCTGAGGTGATAATTACATTTTTCACTTTGAATTTTCCTAATTCAGAGAGGTCAGCATGGCAATCACAGAAGTGATTTATTTTGTTAAGAAGTGAACTGTCTTTTGCTACATGAAAGCTTGAGAGATATGAAATTGAATTTCAAGCCGACATTTTACAGATACTGGGAGGAGATGGGGTTGAGCTTGATTGATTTTTTTTTTTCTTCTTTTTTTTTCCCCCTTTTTTTTTTTTCCGTAAGATGGGGTGGGAAGTGAAGTGATATCCTTTTGCTAAAATTTTAATTAATGTTTAAGCGGAGATGGAGAGGATGAAGTGCCAAAGATCAAAAGATCAGGTCAAAAACTAGTTTTTAATCACATAAATAACGTGGCATAGTTACAAAGCAAGTATCTGCAAATTTGATTTAAAACTTCACAAATTTGTCACCCATCATTTTATGAAATTGAAAGATTGCTCTGATTAATATCTTTAACATTTTTTATGCTAGCCTCTTTCTGAATTTTTTTTTTAAATGTGCATGTGATCTAAGCACTTGGAATGTTTTTCTGCAAAATGTGAAATTTTTCAGATGTTTATTTAGATTTTTGGGTGAAATATGGTTTTTCTGTCTCAGAAATGCAAAACGGAATAAGAAGAATATCTCAGAAGTAATTTTTTCATGAAACTGTGAAAATAAAGCTCTTTCCCAGGTGAAGTGTACGATTCTGTGAAATTTCTTCTCTTTGTTCAAGGTTTATATATTTAGACATATGAAAAATGACCATTGTTTTTGTGTTTTAATTTTGCTTTTATATGTTGATATATTGTTTTATGTTTAACACAAGGTAAGAACAGAAACAGGTGGTTTGAGATACAGACAAAAGGCTTTTTCTAAGACAAAACCAGTTGTTGTTTTTGATAGACATGCTACTTTTGAGACACGTCTCTATGTATACTTATATTTATATAAATCTATCAAAACATAAAGAAATCCTTCATTTAATATTACTGCAAAGCGTTCCTGCTTATTTGACATTAATATCATTTTTGAAAGAATCAGCGTTGCATTCAAGGCCACTTTATAAAAGCGTTGTGTTGCTCATCCTAATTCAGTCTGACACACATTCCAATAACACTACCTCCCTTCTAAGGTTTAAAACTAAATTTATGGCTGAGCATTGTGAAGTGCATCATTTAAAAATGGTTTCAACCCAAAACATCTAATAAATAAATAATGTGTATGGCTACTCAGTAGCAGACACTCCAGACTAGAAATCATTCCATCGGATGCTCAACAGTCCACTATCGGAGAGGGCTGTCAGATAAATCTTATAGTAGCTGCATTCATGTCCTGTAAATCACATGTTATTGTCTGAGCCTTCTGCCAGGTCATCTATTCTTTTCCCATTTATCAGAAATGCATACAGTACAGTGAACCTAGAAGCACCATCTAGTCTGGCATGGCATCCTGTCGGAGTAATTAAACCAGCCGAAAGAGAGAAGTCCTGTGTCTATTACGCCTTTTAAATGAGTGACATCAGGTTGTTAAAGGTCCTCACATGCTATTGTGACACAAGGCTTCTGCGTGGGGAAACTGTGATATCACCCCTGAATAAAAGAGTTTCATCTAAAAGGACTCTCATTCTATGCCTAAAATGCAAAGGCGCCTGTATGAATTGAATGCATGTTTTATGCGTAAACAACCGTGCCACTGTGCTTCCTTTCGTTTGTCAGGTGTTGTTTTTAAATACCTGACTCAGTAGGAAAAACTGTGATCTTCCATACTCTCTCATGAAGGTATTAAAGACATTTAATCCTTGCTCACGTACATGAGATATTTGTTCTGTTATTGTAGCTCTAGGGTGAAAAGGTACAAAAGTAGGTGAAATAGTTTTCATAATTGTCCTTGACGCCTTTGGATTTACAGGATTTGCAGCGCTTGAAAAATGCTTCTTTCTGTAGGATATCAGCCGAATTGTCAGTGGAATATGTGTAAGGGAAGTAATTAGGTGATTCTTGTCAGAACGGTCTTTGACTGAAGAGTTTTTTTCTACTGAGTCTGAATTTTCTAGACAGTAGAATAAACTTACACTAACTGGCTCAAATACTATTCAGCTCTTGTATAATTTTCTAACATGGGTAGAATGCAGCCCAACTTTTTAAAATTTAAACTTTGCAATTAAAAATTAATGAACGCTGCAGCAACTTTTATGACCTCTCCACCAGCACTACCTGCACATACAACTTGCATGCAAATTATAAAAGCTTCTATCTTCCTCCTCCTTCTGTCCCGTGTTTCAGAGGGATTAAGAGCACATTCTTGATATCTGATGGTGTCTATAAAACTAAGACCAGTGTTAATACATCTAATCTCTAGATATTTTGTCTTCTAGAAATTTTAATATGTTATATTGCTACGTAACTATGTAGCTGTAGCTGTTAGGTTTATTGGACTTTGATACGGTATATCTTTCATGGGGAGATGGAAGAGGGTGTGTACTGATAGCATCTGTTCACATGGCCCAATACAAGATGATTACAGTTGAATGTACTGTGCTGATAGTTTTTGGAATTCTTTTCTCAAATCAAAGAATGGTTTGGGTCAGAAAGGACCTTAAAGGTCATCCAGGGACACCTTCCACTGGATCAGGTTGCTCAGATACTTTGGAGAGAAGAGCATGATCCAAGGCATTGCATGTGCATCTTTAAAAATAAAGCAGAAGCTGATTAATAGTATTAAAGCAGGAAAAGTTACACCTTGAAAGTTCATCCTACTGCCTGTATAGGCAGACTCGTAGACCTTCAGCTCTTTTTTTTGTTCCCTTGTCTAATGCAACTCAGCAAACCAATTACAACTTGTTAAAAGGTGAAATGTTTACAGAGGTTTTTTCTTTTGCGTGGCCTTTCTTTAGCGTACTACTTGTTTCTAATGCTACTGCTTTGCTAATGGATTCTGTTGCTCATAAAGAAGTCTGCATTCATCTTTTGCATGAGCAGTACCTTAGTTGCATTCTCTCTCTTACTCTGATAAGGAATCATAATTATTTAAATAATACCAACATGTACTATGCAGTCACGCACCTGTAGAAACAGTATGATAGCGCATTTACCCTAAGAAAGAGCAATAGGATGGTAGTTAAGATTCTGATTTTTCAGCAGACTTTTTGCATATATACACCCCTCCTCCATCCCAGTACTTAGATTCTTGTAACATGCAATTAGATCTTCAGGCTTTCCTGGGTATCCTGTGCTCAGAAAAAAAAGCATTGTATCAACAATCCAAGTTCATTACCTCAGGAGTGGATTTCTGCAGTGTGTTCTAAAATGTGGTAAGCCTCTAAATTACTTAAAGATTATAGTTGATGTAGAAGCTGGCTGGTTTTTATGTGTTTGTGAGTTGCAGAGAGAACACATTATACCAGTGCTCTCTGATCTGCCCTGGTTCCTAATTTACTTTTAAGTGCACTTGGATGTGATGGATATCTACAGTGAACACTATGAAGTTTTAATTTAATTAGGAATGTTATCTAAGGAGTTACGTCATTATGATAGCATTGATGCCGAACTCAACAGAAGCATCAAAACCCTAGTGATATCTTGTTCCTTGTATGAAGAGAATAAATGTTTGAATAATTTTATGTGTACTGAGTGTTAGATGATGACATTTTAATGAAGTTAATAATTTTTCATCTAAAAAGATGAAAAGACTTTGTATTCTTAACAGCTGAAAATAAGTTTTAATAAACTAGTAATCCTTTAGGTTCATGATGTACGAAACGTATACATTTTGATACAGAGGGTAGATTTTGTAGGGATTTTGTAAGCTGCCAAATTACTTTCTATCAATTTTAATGTGTATTCTAATTTCCTTTTAAAACTCATTTAGAAGATATCAGGAGTTGGAATTTTTTCTTTTTATGCAGTGTGAACTTCTGCCAGTAGGATCTTTCTTTTTACCAAAGGTGAATGGAGCTGCATTTCAGTAATAAAAAACACTTCAGTAGTAGTGTTACTTTCATGATAAAATGGTTAGAAGCATAACTGATAGGCAAATAAAAAAGATTTAGATCTTAACAAATAAAAATAGAAAAAGGGCTTCCTAAAGCCTAAATTGTTAAGTTCAGGGGATGACAGTGCATGAATCAAATACCCATCAAATACCCGTAGGTAATTGCCTTGAATTACTAACTTTCTTTGCAATGTGCTGAAGTATTCAGTGTTTCTAGTTTAATATGAAGGCACTGTTTTGAGATGCATGGAAAAATACTTCACCAGCAGGTGTGCCACTTCATAGTGTACTTTCTTTTTGCTTGTGTTCTTTTGAAGAATTTGACAACTGGAAAAAACCCTGCCAGCCTAGCTTTTTGTAGGGGTGAGGTGACTGTGGAAGGAAGAGTATTCAAGATCATCTTACTCTCCTGTGGATTATTTAGATTTTGAAGCTGCCTCAGGTCTGCTCCATACCGAGTAGAGCTAGGCACATCAATATAACTGTGTAAATCTTAACATTTGAAAACATGAGATTATCAAGCATGTTTTTAGTTATTATTAGTTGTTGGTTCAGGCAGTAGTAGGAACATTTCTAGTGCAATTTAGTTAAAAATATTGCATGCTCCTTGGAACTGGTATACAAAATGAAAGATTCTTTAAGGTGCTATTGGATGGAAAGTAGTTCAGAAATATCTGTTGAACTTTATGTACAGTGCTACTTTGGGATATTTTCAGTGAAGCGATTTTACGTTATAAACTATATTCTCTTAAAAAACTCCTTTTCCCTCTGCAATGTAGATTTTCATCTACAGTGACCTAGTTTTACAGGATGGAGACTGTGGTCAGAGCTTGAGAGAGGGGAAGAACAATTCCACAGTAGCCAGGGGCCACACTATCGAAGTGCTCTCCTGGGATATGAGAGACTTAAGTTTCAATTAATGTTTCAGGTAGTAGTTATTATTGTCAGTAAGTAGAATAATCTGTCAGAGGAAAAATTTAAACATATCCTCCTGAAGTGGACAGTAGTAGAAGCTTAAAGGCATTTGCCAGGCATGTGGAAGAGTCCAGTTTTGAAAGAATTTAAGCTCTCTGAGTCTTTAAAAACAACATTGTGATTCGAGTTTGTTGTCCTCAATTGCGGTTTCCTCTTTTGTGGCGATATATGAAGACATCAGTTCTTTGCTGAAAGGTCTTGAGGATAACATTTAGGGCGTTTGCATTCCTCTGCACTGCAAGGTGCTTGATACCAATCCAGTGATCTGTTTGGTGGGGTTGACTCTGGAGAAACTGAATGAAAAGCCTGGAAGATATGGGAGGGCCCTTGTTGTGGAATTCAGGCTTTTTAAATGCAGTCCTTTGGTGCCTGGATTTTAGATGCTATCTTGTCAGTAGGTTTCCTTCTATTGAAACAGAAGGTTAAATTATTGAATTTGTTGTCTTGGATTCTCCTGTTTGGGGTTGTTTTATACAAAGTGTAGCTTCTTTTCCTTCCTGAGTGGGAGTTTTTCCTCCATCTCTGAGGATCTCACTTTGAGTGTTGAAAAGCATATATTGTCAACCTTCATGTTTGGTATATGAGCAGAGTACTTGGAATTATTACAAATGGATTACTTGTGCAATGGATATTTTGATGTTTGCTCCATTGAACTATGTTATATGTTCTAGGGATTTGAAACTGGAGATCAGTTTGGTAGATAACTGTAGTGCAGTTTGGATAAAATTAACGTAAATTGAAACAGTTGGGAAAACCTGTCCTTTGAAATGGAGTATATTGAAATTAAATTTTAAATTAGCTGCGTATATTTTGCTTTCTTTGACTTAAGCAGTATGTAGATTTTGTCTCTCTACAACTAAGTACTGTAATATATTCTGTATGGAACTGCAGGACAGTGTAAAAGTTGTCTGTTGGACCTTCACTCCTACTTTGATTTTCTGTTACTTGTTTTTGAAAAGTTGTTTGAAAGTTTAATTGCCTATAATTACCTGCAGTAATTACCTGTGCAATTCCATGGAATTGCCTGGAGAGCACTTTTAACATGTTTATATAGGGGTTTCTTTCAGGCTCATATTAAATAATCACTAAGGTTCATGCTTCTCAGGTGCCACTTTAGTTTCCTGTGCTCAAGATGTATTTGAATTCTGTCTTCTCTCTTAGGTGTAGTTGTTGGCTTCAGGAACAATGTGCTTTGTTTATTGTTAGTGTGATCTACAGATGGGGAGTTTTAAACATTTGTGTCCATCACTGGCTAAACTAAAAAAAAAAAGTAGTTCTAATAGAGTATTACTTTTTGTGTGCGTCTGTGAAGTGTTTGTATATTGACAGTTTGCTAAGTAATAGAAATCAGAGAAGTTTATGTTCTAAGCTTTGCTTTTGCCCTAAGTGTGTCAATAGATTGGAATGTATTTGGAATGATTTGCCAATACTGCATTAATAATAAGTGACCTTTTCATGAATTAAGCACTTCATAGTGCAATTAGCACTTGTTAGTTATATCCTGATAGGTAATGGTCGTGGTAGTTAAAATGTGTGAGCTAGTACTTTGGCTTTATCCTGTTATAATCTTTCCATAATTCTTAGTCTAGGAGGATATTTTAAAGATTTACTCTTCTCTAGTTTGGAGAGTAAATGTATGATGTGAGATTTTAAGATAAGCAAAAACTATGATGTGTTACATTTAGTACGAGAAAAGAATATCTGAAGTGTTATACACGTATTAAATGAGGTTGAAGTTTCTGCATATTAGATGTAAGTAATCATCAAAGCAATCAAAAGGACTTTTTCTGTCTAGGCCTACTTTTGACCCACTGGAAAATGCCCTCTGCAATTTGTGGCCATTCTGTTTTGGAGTGTTCAACAAAAGCAAGCCATCTGTATCAGCTGCAGCTGCAAACAGAGAGAAGTAGTGTGAAGGAAGCAGTATTTTTTGGTTTATAATACACAGCTTTTTTTCTGGAAAGTAATTGTGAGCTTTATGATTTTGAACAACAATTAAAAGTACATTTATGTGTAAAGAATTTGGCATGGGTGCTATATAGTGGACTGAGAAGGTGTGGAGAAAGGTACAATTGGATAGGTGTAGTAAAGCCATGATATTTTGGTGTGGGCTGTTGTTTCTTAGGACAATACACTTGGAGAAGTCAACATGACTTGCAGACTTTTGATAGAGGAATGGATAAAAGATAGGGTTAAAAACCACGAAACCTTTTTTAGAAGTGGTTTTTCACACTGGAGAGAGATAAACTTTCATAGGTCATCTTACTAAAATGTAATTGTTGCCTACAGTTACGGTTCTGGAAGGCAAATGAGGATTTTTCCTCCCTGATTTTCTTTCTTTAAAGTACAATCTTTAGTGGTTGTTCTATAGGCTTTTCAGATGTTATAGGCTCTTACTAAGAAAAATTCTTTTATGAAAGAAAAATTACTCATATTTGGTCAGGAATCCAGACGTGGTGTTATTGTGAGCTTAATGGAAAACATGTCTGCTACAGCTAAAAATATTAGCCTTTAACACTGTATTGCTGAGAATTTGTATGATTAATGTATACATTTTTATGTTTTGGGAGGTGAGTGAATTGTATAATGTAAATGGGAATGTTGGGAGTGTGATAGCGGTGCAGGACAGCTTCATTTCCATGAATGTACACTGCTGCAGATGTTCAAAACTAAGGGAACATAATTTAGCTACAGAAGCAAATCTTTTATGAAGAAAAAAGGCATCCTGTTGCTTCACCAGCGCACTAGGACTTAAAAAAACACCACCATTTAAGGTGAGTTTTGTGCAGTGTGAGCACACCCTGTGGCTTGGCAGTCTAGTCAGAAGGATGATACCACGCTGACTTTATAACTAGATCTTTGAACAATATTCTCATGGGTGGTAAATGCAAAACAAAGTAATATCAACTGGCACTTAATTCTGCGAGCTCCCTGCTGATGGGGCTCTGCACTGAAATGGAACTCTTCCTGACAGGAAGTCAGCCACGAAGTGTGGAGACCTCTGAAAATAAAGTGTGCTTTAATTTGACACCCTGCTGTTTTACAGCTAGTCTGTTTAATTTGAGACTATGGAAAGAGGTTTAGTAGAAGGGAGGAGTCTGAGATTATGGAAAGTTCAGTGAGCGGCAACGCTTGTGGCTGATTTTATACTAATTGCAAATAAGTGAATATTTTTGGTTTTGTTAATAAACCAAATAATGTGTCTCTGTTTCCAACGAAAACTGCTTCAGAAACTCATGACTTGGAGAGCAGTGCTGTTTACCCGAAGTTCTAGCAGGAGAAGCTTTGCACAGTGGTGCTGTTCAGTTTATTGTGTAACCTTTCGTCTTATACTCATCTGTGCCTTTTATGTATCTTTGCAACTAGGATAACATCTGTCTCATGAAAGATGTTGATGATGCATTAATCATTCAATAAATATTTTAAGATAACCTTTTTAAGTGGAAACCCTCCTAATTCAGAATATGCAGCAATCAGTAGGACATAGAGGTGCATGTCTGTTAGGTGTTAAATCCTAGTTCTAGTGAGTGAAATTTGATTCAGAAGAATCAGCTGGATTTCCCATTACCTACTGAATATTTGCAAAGACGTTTATTTCTATTTCTACTTAGACCAGAAATATTTATATTTTTGTTTGGAAAATTTGTTTAGTGAGTGCAGGGGAGGATTTGCAGTGAATGGAGCAGAGAGTTATTATTTATTCTGTTTATTGTAGCAACATATAAAGACAGATGAGAATAGAGGCCATTGTTGCCTTGTGCTGCGTAACAGTGGATTCTGAGAATATTTTAGTCTAATTGAAGACAACAGGTGCGGGATGAGGAAGGGAATGGATCCTAGTGGAGTGTAATTGAAGAAACACGTTAGTTTTTCTGCCTTTTTTTAAAAAAAAAAAAGTTTAAAAAAGAAGTTTTCGTCTTACAAAACCTTGAAATCACTGTTAAACGAGAAAGTGCTGAAATCAAGAGGCAATTTCCTTATACTCCCGCAGTGCTTTGATTTGTTTTCCTGTCTCCGTAAAAATCATGCTACAACTGCAACTTGATGATTTGGATCTCTTTCCTTTGTTCATTGTATGTTATCCTTTCTTCACTTCTGTTTTTCTGACTCTTCTCCTTTGACTTACAATTTCTTACTTCCCATTGCTGCATATTTACCGAACTACTTGGTACTTGATTTCTCAATTAATGTTTAAGATTTCTGTTCCTCTTCTTCCTGAACCTACTAAGCATTGAAAATAGCCAATGGTTAAAAAAAAAAACTGAAGAGGAAACTGCAATGCTGCTAGATGAACTCAAACCTGACCCCTAATTTCGTTTCATGAGGAGTCATGGCAACAGCTTGCTAGTGGGAGAGAGAAAGGGAGAGGCTGCCCAGGCAAATTGCTTCCTCCATCAGAAACCGTGAACATGAAATCAGTGATGAAATGAAACTCATTCAGTTTTTACCCATTCTACAGTTTGTTGCTGTACTGGGACTGTAGAAGAACTGGGATTTTAACATATTTTCATCTGTTTCATCTTAATGTGACAGTGGTGCTAGGGGCAAAATTTTATTTATCAGGTTAGATCGCTATAAGAGGGGTGTAGTAACTGTTTTTCAAATACATGCCCGTACTTTCTTGAAACTAGATACAAAAATGAAGTTCATGAGTTTTGATGATTTGCAGCTTTTATGCTGTCACAGCTATTACTGATAGCATTTTATTTGTGCGGACAGTAATATTTTCATAATTTTATATGAACTTTCCAATTAAGTGATTTAAGCTTTCTTTTATTACTAAAATCCTATTTTAAGAATATTTGGTATTACCATAAATTATGACAACTGCAGCCAGTTTCAAGATTTTCTGGCTGTGTATAAATCTTAAAAGATTATATGCACTGTAACGTGCATATTATGTAGTGTATCTATAATAATACTGTATCTTTTAGGATAGATTTGCGTAGTTTATACAGGAGACAGCAATTGTTGCTGAGAGTAGTCTCAACATCAAAGGCATTGTCTGACAAGCTGACAATGTTTTATTTAGTATTTTTGCTGAAAAACGTAGTACTTACGTGTGCACATTAGTCCAGCTCTATATGTGTATAATTTCAGAATCCATAAAAACTTACTGTGATTTGAACTCAAACTTTTAAGTATTGAAATTAAACTCTCATTATAAGGTAGTTTCAAGCATTTACCGCTAACAACCAGTTTATAGGAAACTCTGTTTCCATGGTATATCCTAAGTGGTTAAACAGCAGGGGAGTCTTCTGCTTTTAGTTAAAAAAAATGCTGTTTCTGTATGGCTTATTTACTATTACTTTAATTCTTAATGTAGTGTGCTGTGGAATTGACCATGCAAAAGTCAGCAGAGAGTTCTGTTTTCTGCATCTAAGGTTATTACTTGCTGTACAATAATAAAGGCACTATTTTATTGGGTTAGTTGTAATTAACTTCAGCACTAGGCATTGATATAAATCATTCCTAATCTGTTTTCTTTACATTTTCATTCTTTTAAACTAGTTTAACATAGCTTCTTTCTGTCGTCCTTGCTGTTTGGAATTAGGCTGTCGGAAGCTAATGTGTATGTTGATCCAAGAATTGATTAAATAACACTAATGAATTTCATATAGCACTTTTAAAAGATTCGTAATAAGTACTCTATAGCAGTGATCTGTTATACCATTAAAATTCATTAGAGTGTTGTCATGCTGTGTAAAAATATTTCAGTATAAGAAACTTTTATTCTCTTTCATAGTTAAAATAGTAAACAATTTTGTGGTTATGAAAAAAAAAATGTTCTAACTCAGAGTATGTTTTGTGGAAGTATCT
Source organism: Cuculus canorus (assembly GCF_017976375.1). Taxonomy (NCBI): domain Eukaryota; kingdom Metazoa; phylum Chordata; class Aves; order Cuculiformes; family Cuculidae; genus Cuculus; species Cuculus canorus. The sequence continues at coordinate 62,980,423 of NC_071404.1, forward strand.
ATTGTTATTATAATCTTTGTTTCTGTGTTTTATCAGAAGAAAAATACTGAAACACTTCTTGGTTTTCACCTTTTTTTTTTGCTCATTCTTGGTGTTTGATACCAACAGGGGCATGTACCTTCTTCACCAATTTATTGATACACTAGTGTACTGCAGCATTTTCAGTTGCTTGTGAACAGCATAGGTTTGAAATAAGAATGTCGTGTTCTTTTCAGTCAGTTTTGCAAGACTGAACATGTTTGTTTCTTGAATTTCTTGTCTTTTTCAGGGGTAGAGTCACATGCACAATCTCAACCCACCTTTATAGTTCATTAGTTAGCTTGATACCAGTGTGTTTGGAATATTTTCCCGCAGCAATGTGCTTGATGTTATACCTCCATTTGAGAAGCTATCTCATCTAGTTAATTTTTACACAACATTCTCCTTGAAGACTCGTGAAAATTTTTAATGCAAAGTCTTTGTGTACTGTTGCTAGCTGATTGTGGGTTTTTTTTGACAAAAAGGTCTTTTTTAATGGAATGCCAGCAGTAAATACTCTTTATTGTAACTGAGTGTGTTTGATAGTTTAAAAGTCTTATAAAAATAATTAGGTCTTTTATATAGTTCTAATGGCAGCTTTGCAAGTTTCCCCTGGAGCAGTCTCTAATGAACAGGCCTTGATTTTTCCAGTTGGGCTTTTACATTCCCCGAGGACTTGACTTCAGACCTTGAAGGGCAGCAGCTGCCATTTGTCTTAAGACTGGAGTTGCCAAACAGACAGACCATGTACTAATAGGACACATTTGTACAGCCTGAGTATGCGGAACCCCGATAGAGGCCTAATGATGATCATCTGTTCAGAGCTTGTAGCTGGCCAGGGTTAGAGTAACTTTTATCACCCTTACTGAAATCAAACCCTCTGTATTGATTAGTGAGACTTGTTATGTAGATGCCCTGCTAAAGGTTTCATAGACAAGCCATTGTTTAGTGTAGAATAATATCCATTGTATAAATTTCAATAAATTCAAGTTCCCCCCTCTCGCCCCCCCCCGACAAGATCTTCTGAAATTTTAGGATAGTAGTAGGCATTTTTGCAAACTCTGTCTGTTTTCTGTGTCAGGATTCAGCAATGGTGAAGTTCTTCTGTAGAGAAAGCACGATGAATATAGTTATTGAAAATATTTTTTTTCTCAATCAGTTTCTGATGATTCTTCCATTATTGATTTATGGTTTTTAATTTTTATTTGAGCATCTAGGTATGACTATATTATTGTAATAACATTGTCTCCAAATGTGTTTTTGTGTTGGTCTTACATTAAAATGTCTCACATTCTTGCAAAATATTTCATACACTACGTATGCTGATCTTGATATAAATTGCTACATAGAGTTTCTGCATAAGAATTCCCATAATTACATGTTAGTTTTAATTTCTTTTCAATGAGGCTTTGTAGTTTAAAATAATTTAAGCATACTTCATCTCTTTAAAAGTAACATATCTTTGCAGATATTCTGCTTTACATGCAGTCTAACCTTTTTTTTTTAATTATGAAGAACCCAGCTGTGATTATATCTGCTTTTCACTGTATGTTCTTTATTGCTGAGTTCATTCAAGCCTGTAGTGGATGTGGTGCTGAGAGAGTGCTGACACCAAGTGCAAACACTGCTGAAAAGTTCTTGATAGTTTACTTTAGGCACTTAAAGATTAGTATATCTCTCTCTGAACAAGTTTTTCATGCAGATTTGACCTTTACTTTAGGATATAATATGTCTCTTAGTCATATGTTAACACGTTTTCCCACCCTGCTCCTTAGTGCTCTATTCATACTTGTCAGTACCAAAGTCATCCTTCTCCTTTGTTTCATAATCAAAATAAATTATTAAAATTCTACCAGCTTTATGGGAAGGATGAGTTAGCAAAGAATTCAGTCTTTTTTGCTGGCTTATAAGTGTGTATTTCAGCCATTAAATATAATTGTTTATTGTGAAATACGATAGCCTTGTTAGGTTAGAAAGATTATTTTTTAAGTTCTGAGAAGAATGAATTATTAAGGAGTATGCATATGTGTGTGTGTATGAGTGAAAGTACCAGTACAGTTTGCTACGGTTGAAAACAGAGCAGCTTTCACTTATTGGAAATGTTAAAAATTAAAGATCTGTGTTTAATTGTTTAGCCATCAGGCCAGTTGATGGATTGGTCTTGCATAGCTTAAAGATATATTTTGGGTTAATTGTTTGAAATATGATTTTATTTCTTTCTTAGAAGTGTACGAGTAAGGAGGAATATGTCCATTTGCTGCCTGCAGGGCAGCACTTCAAATAACGAGCTAACAAAAATATTTATCAACAGAGTTTTCCTGGCATTTGTTTTGAGCGATTAGGATTTAGGAATGGCTGTATGGGATTAGATAAAGGTTCCACCTTGCTTATTGTCGAATCTTCGACTATAGACACAGGGTGATGCTTAAGAAGAAGAAAACAGGACAAGTGTGTATGATGCTTTTCCACTCTCCAGCTATTTTCAGCTTGGGATATTTTCTAAATTGGGTATAGTTTCTGTGTATTTAGCTAATATTGGTCTCTTTTCCTTCTGTGTACTTGTGCAGTCTCCTCTGGTTGTATTGAACATTAGTCATCACAACATCCTTTGGTGGCAGATCGCTGTGATCTGCAATGCACTGTGTAAGGAACCACCTGCACTTCTTTGTTTTGAGGCTGGCTCCTATTAAATGATGCTTATTCAGAATAAATAGGGAGTCAATGACAGATGGAAGACAATGACTGATCAGTGGAATTGACGCTGGAAAATTCAAGTCCAATGCAGAATTATAAAAGAAACTCTCCGCTTATGTGATGATGCCATATGATCAGAGATATTCCCCTTTATTTTTAAAGAAAGGAAATAGGAGGATCAAGTAGCATAAAATACACTTCAATGCATTTGAAGACTGAGATAGCTTAACATGCATGTGTAGCTGAAGTGAAATAAAATGGCACATAGAATTACTAAAGATTATTTTGCTAGACTACTCTTTTGTTGCTTATGGTCTATCCTAAATGCATGTTGTGGTCTTTGGCCAAAATGTATTTCTAGACAAAGGAAATGTAGTAATTTATATGAATTTTATTAGAACATTTGTGACTGTCATAAAACTGATCATTAGTTAGGATGAATTAAAAAACCCGCTGTAAAATAGATTAAAAAACCCCAACCTGACTCAAATGGGATGACAGTAGGTCATGATATAAACCTTGAGGGAGATTATTAGTTTCTGACAAGGAGGGGTTTAAGACCAAGGCTGTTTAATGTTTTCATTTAATGATCATCGTGCAATCAGTAAGAAAGTGTTAATGAAACTTGTTGATGACATAGAATTGGTGCTATAGAGGACTGGGATATAATTTTGCTTATGACAGAGTTATGCTGTGGCTACAGGAAATGTAATATGTTACTTCATAAAGAATTACAATTCAGATGAGATTTGAAGCACCATTTCAGGAAAGGATGCAGTACTTGCATTTTATCTAGAGTACTTATAGAATCATGTACAAATTCCATTAAGGAAGTAGGTGAAACAATAATGAGCTAGAAAATTCCCACATCAGACATATTATTTTGAATAAAATGTGATTTCTTATTTGTCTTCTTGTAGTGGTTGTTTTCTCATTGTAGCTATTTGTGATAGCGTTTAGTGCATCTGGGTTTTTTTTCCTGCTTCACTATTGAGTGTACACTGACCTAAAGCATTAAAAGTAGATTATGTCTCTTGGTTACTAAACATTTATAGCTACAGGAAATGATGGTCAATTAAATACAACTTAGAACAGGTATGAAATTATTGACTTTGTTGATCTGCCCTTACAGTCCTTCCTTAGGAAAGTGCTGAAACGTGTTTTGTAGTTACTTAGTTGCATTAGTGGTTGAGTTTGAGGCTTTTAACATGTTTTTTCCCTAATACCTTTGGGAGATGGATAACTAAGATGTTGATACAATAATGCAATATGCATACTGAGTGTAATTGTTTGAGAGAGAACCTATACTGTGGGGAAATACTGAATAGATCATGAAAGATGATGACCATTAGTCTTTTCTTTCAACTATTAAAATTAGCTTTAGGGTGTGTTCAGCTGTGATTTATGAAATTGTTTAGACTAACGCCTTCTTTGATGATGTCTGATGTAGAGAGAAATGCTGAAAACTATCATGATAAATGCACTTTCTTTTCACTTTTGGCAACCTCCATCTTCACCAATTAAATTTTCCAGTATTGTAGTGAGCAACAGATGGACAGTGTCATAACTAGCAAAAAACTATTTTTTTCCATACATTTAAGCCAACAGAGAATAGTTTCAATTATTGTATGAAGCTAAGTATTTAGAACTTGATATTACATTTAAAAACAACTTAGAGGATTAGTTGCATATGCTGTTTTATTTTGAATACTAGCCGCTAAAAGGCATGTCTTTTTCATAAAAATAAATGCTTAAAACTCTTTCAGAAAGCTTACAGACTAACTTGAGCCATGTTATAGTGGCCATAAGAAGGCAGTAGGGTAGAAATGAGGGAGGAATGGTGGGAGAAATATTAGTAAGATACGTTTAGCAGTAAGGATTAATGACAGTAGATAAAGTAGCCTCAACAACACAACCCACCCCAAACCCCACAAACTCCCCACACCCTCATGTGTGATAATATGTAATTTGGACTTAACTGGCACTTAGAATATTGCTTGCTTATTAATGCATATAAATTAGTTATATAAAAAGTAATGAAATACATATATTATTCATCATGAATAATACATCACAAACTCCCATTATTCTACTCGTAATTGTGACTACTTGAAAATTGTTATACCTATACAGTGTTGCAACTTAAAATTGATTGAAGAATATGTTGGGCCTGGAACATGTTGGTTGTTGAGAGATCAGAGTTCTGATCGGAGTTCTAATCTCTTCCCCGCATTTGAAATCTGGAAATCCTTTTTTTGGGAGGGTGGAATGGGGCAATAAATAACAGTGTTCTACTGGCTTTTGTGTATGTCTTATCAAACATTCATGTCACTGACTGAGAGGTAGTTCTGCAACACCAGGCAAAAAACGTACTCTGTTGATGTTGGGTTTTGAAAACTCCTATGTTTCCAAATCTGAAATTTTTTAAAAGAGAGATTTGCAGTTTTGCACTTTTTGTCTGTTTTGGAGCTGATGAGGTTTTTAAAGAGAACCACAGTGACAGAAGTGCTGATGTGAATAATCATTAGGATTATTATTTCATAAACAAACACTGAAAAATCAAGGAAGCTGATGTGGAAAAGTGTATGAAACTTAAGTATCTGTCTGCTGCAGAATCAGTCTTCTGTATAAGTGTACAGGAGTTGTAGAGTTTAAACCTAGAGTTGTATTTGGCTTGTTCTAGCCAAATGCCCCTGCACTTTCCTTAAAGTTTAAGGTTCACATATTTCTAACCTTAATTTTTAGCTCTCTCAGTTTGTTCTATTAAGTCTAGGATTAAAAACCTTCTTTGTGTTTTTGTTAACCAGTTTGGTTTTCTCCTCTGCTTCCAACTAGAAGAAGCAAGTCCCAGTGATAGGTCATCTGGGTTGGTTGCTTTACCCTGTGTCTCGTCTGGAGGCCAGGCAAAACCCATCTACATGTTTAAAAGGTGCAGAATTTTGCTGTAATTCAGGGTTCACTTGGATGTAAGAAATATGCGGTACATGTATGTCTTCTATTACTGTAATTTCAGTGTGCTAAAAATTCAGTGTGTTAAATGTGTTAAAATTTTTTTGAAACATACTATGTGTTAATGATACAATACTTTGATCATTACCAGAGTTTTTTGAGTACAGATGTCTGTATGATGCTGAGATGGGGATTATTATCAGCATATATGTTAACTGGACTTTAAGCTATGAAAAATTTGTCTAAAGAATGAGCCTTACATTAATATGAAATGTTTTGATTCTAGCGTTATCAATGTTCAGTAAGGCAAAAAGCATCAATGAACCAGAGTAAATTCAGATTTTTTTACATAACATAGGAAAACAGAATGTTGCAGTCGTTTATGGGATATTTTTGTGTTTTCTTCTCCCTTCCATAGAACATGACTTTGGGTAAATGAATTCTGTTTCTTCAAGCTGGCAATGTTTCCTTACTGATTAGCAGTTGATTAATGCCTTATATATTTGCTGATGGTTGTTTAAATTGCTGAAGTTGAAAAGAAAGTGCATGACTTTGTAGCTGAAAATGTTTTTTCTTGGTTTTGTTTCTATGCAACTTATTTTCTCTTGGTTTTTTTCCCCTAGGAGTGGCAGAACTCTATACAAAAGAATGCTGGCCTAGCCTTTATTGAGCTGGTCAATGAAGGAAGGTAAGTAACAATATTTGACAGCACCTCTGCCTCAGCTTTTTTGTGTGACTTGAAACTAAAAAAAAATAATTTTACTCTGCCTTGTTAGCGTCAGTTTCTTTGAGTTTTACAGGTGTGGTTTCACATTCTTTAACACTTCAATTCTAATACTACATATGGGATTTTGAAGAATCTGAATGCTCTTTAATTCTACTAAATATTTCACTTATTGGTCTGTCATGGATTTTCTTTCTGTCCTTGTGCTTTGGTTAATGTTGAAACTATCATTTGTATTCAGCTAATCTCTTGCAGAAGGGAATTGATATTTGGAAGACATTATAGCCGGGAATTGTAAGATAAGCCTCTGTCTCAAAAATTAGATTTCAGTTTGCTCATTTATTTCCTGTCTGCCTCATAAAATAGAAAGAACGAGAGTCCCTTTAAGGAAAGAAAAGTTAATATTACCAACTAGTTTAATGTTCTGTCTGTAACTATCTATGTATATTACTGGGACTTATAGAAAATGACAGAGCAGGTGATGAGGCCGTGCTCTTTGACTTATAGTGACTATTCAGAACCATCAATATTTTCTTCATTAGCAATCGATTGTTGAGGCAGACTAAGAGAAATATTTACTTTTTCTAAAGGATTTTTTTTTAAGATGTCTTAATGAGTTAGCTAAGGAAGAAATGTAATTTATCTAAGTCTGAATTCTGTTAGTGAGTAACTTGAGCTAGTAAGAATCTCAGTAGAAAATAAATTTTACAGGATTAGGACAGCTACTGAATTAAAAATGAAATAATTTAACCCATAAATTAAAATACTGTGTAAGTATCTTTCTAGCATTGTAGGAATGGGGAAATGGCTATTTGAGATTTTCCTTTAAAAATATGTAGATTTTCTTAATATAGATAAAAGTAGTGACCATTTTAATGGTTGCATTTCAGTTTATGGTGAGGGAAACACCATTCTGAGGCAGAAAAAGCATTTTGCTACTAGTCTTGATCCCAGGGGCCAAGGTAAAGTAACAAGGGTGTTCAGTTACAGTGTTAAGATCTAGCCTGTAGTTGTTTCCTATTATGTGAGGCTGACCTGTCTTGACCTTACTTATAAAGTGCCTGCTATAAATTTGGTCCTTGATTAATGTTTTATTAGCATAGATAACATAGAGATCCCCCACACGTAAACCACAATGTGAGGTTCATCTGTGTAAGATGATTATCGTGAACAAATCAGTTGCTGAGAATGAGTTGTAAGTAGCTGCTACGTAGTAGTTATTCCATTGGTCCAGGTCAAGCTTTCAGAGAGCATTCTAACTGCAAACTGCTTGGAATTGACTGTTTTCTTTGAAAAACCTGCAGTGCCCATCACAGACAGATGGAATCACTCCCCCACCTCCATAAACAACATCAGTAACTTATAGTCTAGCCTTAGCAGCGTCATCTCAGGGACAAATGATCCCTTGAAGACTGAAAAGTGTGGTTTTGGTTAGCAGAAAATATCTAAGTAATTGTTACTTCATTTCATTTCTGACTTTTAGCAGAATTGTTTTTTTTTTTTTAAAGCAGGAATGTAACTTTTATTATGGGGAAGAAGAGGGGATTGCTTTCTTAAAAATGGCTCCTTTTATCTATCTCCATTTTCTTTCGTTGCTGTTTATAGGAACCTTTGAAGTTATTGCCGAATTGGTCATTGCAGTGCTTTGTGGCTTTTCAGCATTCACTAAAATAAAACTACTATCCCTCATTGACATGAACTGCATTCCAGAACTAGTCTTTTCTTCTCTTTATGCAAATTGCACATTATTTTTTTACGCATATGCTAACACACTAAAACATTTCAGGCCATCTACCTTATTGTATTTGTTACTGTTTTATGTATTTTTGCGATAACATTGTAATCTTAAAAACTCCAAAAGATGAAATCTTTTAGTTAAAACTTAAAATGGAAATAGCTGAATGGTACTGATTTAGACTTTAACTGCAAAACTGTATAATAAAAGGTGAATTTTTATATTGTTTCTATAACTACTCAGGCAAAGAAGGCAGGGTGGTTGTACAGAGGACAGAACTAATTTCAGCTAGTAAGGAAGGATGTCTGTGGGGTATGATGACATGAGTGTTAGAATAAATAAAATAAAATTAAGGACTGGAAAAACTGCCTAGAATTTGTGGAATCACAAAATTGCTATTGTCTGCTACTTTGGTGGAGGAAGTCTTGGTCGTCCTGTAAGCTTTGTAAACCAGAGTTTTGTTCCCAATGTTTATTACTTGTTTCTTTGGTTTTTGTCTTTTTTAATAATGAGACCAGAGGATATTTCAGTTTGAATTGTGTTCTACTGTTTTTGTTTATCAGGAAATAACACGTGAAAAATCTTTCTGGAAGAGAAAGATGTCTAGAAGAGGAGATCTAAATCTCTTCTTATACTTGCTTTCAAGTGTTTTTTTTGCTTTTATGTGAAAGGTATGAATGTACCCTTCTCTCCCACAGCAATTGAAAGTTTTATGTTTAGGCTTGCCATGTTTTGGCTAGGATTCCCAGGACAGAAATATGTGCAGAAAGTTTGCCTCTGGGACTCATAAGATCTACAGTGTATCCACTGCATTCGGAATGTATTGGTCTGAATTTCATCATGTTCACAAGTAACTAATGTGTTACACATATAGTTGCTCTCAGGCTTTCTCAATAGATCAGGTCCACTGCACATGTATAGCAGAATTGATTTGTTAGTGCCTGGTAAAATTTTGAATATTGAATAGAAAAAAACTCTCTAAATGGGACAGTTGTATGTGGAAACACAGAATCGTAAACCTAGCTAGAACACAACTGAAGTCTATTGACGACTAGGTTACAAACATACCAAAAAAACCTCAAAACAAACAAACAACTGTTTAAAAACCCAGGAAAGTACAGAATGTAAGTGAAACGCTGAAGGAGCAGGTATTGGAAAATAACCTCTTGCTGTGCATGAAGAGAAATGTCAATTTAAGTACATTGCTACATTGAACATTAATCTGTTTTTAAAAATGAGCAAGTATTGTTCGCTATTATTGTAATGTCTGGGAACACTATTAATGCTCTTTGAAACCTTATTAAAAAGGTGCCTGCACCCACTGTTTCTCCATGTACTCAGCCATCTGTGCAGCAGAAGTATAGATTGAGAAACATTTTCCTTAGCCTGCTAAACTTCGGTCAGTCTAGATTTCAGTCTTTGTGTTGCCTTTCACCTTTGGGTTCTCCCTTTAGGGAGAGTCTGTTTTGGAGCCTCATCCTGAGATCTTACTAAGGAGGGAATTTATTCACCAGAACCGTCCTTTAGATGTGATTTGGTTCACTGCTGGAGCTAATCCTCTCCTTAGGACACTTCCAAGCTGTCCAGACAGATTCTTTTTTACACCCTGAAACTAATTAAGTTTCGTCCTTATGCAGGAGATGGTGAAGCTATTATTTCTGAACTAAAAAAAGTGCAGCTTTATTTTACTTCCTTGTATGTACAAACATCTCTTTTGTTAGACTCTTATTTCCTCTACTTGACTAGTTAGTAGACAACTCCTTTGGTCTGTGAAGGTTAAAACTCTGTCCTGTCGCTTTGATTCATTAGCACACTTTAGTGTGAAACATCTCTTATGCTAGACCTTGTTTTCTGTATCAGTCAGTGCACTAACAAACGTACTCGAGCTTGAGACTGTGCATGACAGTTATTATCCCCTTTGGGGTGATAATGGGTTTGGCATGGCAGGGGTTGAGGGATCAGTCTCCTAAGCATGCTGCAGCAATTACTCTTTCTGATTTTCAGTTCAAGAGACTCTTGAAGATGCTTGATTTTAATTTTCTCAAGCATAGCTTTCTTGATCAACCAAAGAATTAAGTGCTATGTTCTATATATGTATTTTTATTCATTTGTAAATGAATTTTCAGACAGCAGTTGCTTTAGAAAACTGTCACGTAAATTTTGGCTGAAACATAGCCTCATTAAAGGAGCAGAATACATGTAAAATTTCCTCTCCTTTTCCTTTTCAAATTCTTAACCAAAATAAGCAACCTGAAACTTCAAGATTCACAAGTGTATCGAGGAGAAGCAGAACTAATGAAGTTTGTTTTTCTGTAGCTTTATCTCCGTCCTAGATTCTCTGTTGTCTAGTGAGGAATGAAATCTAATCAAAATTCTCCTGCCACATCAGGGGATTCTTGTCCTGTGCTGGATTTTTCTATTATGGTTTTCAATGCAGCTGAAACTAGCTTTTTTTAGGGAGACTCGAGAGGTTTTTTGTCTTCTGTTGGATATAAAACTTGTATAAAATTATTATTTTTGAGAAACTCTAGCCTGCTATTAAAAAAATTTTTGAGTTAGCCAATTAACTCAGAAGTTGCTGGGAGAACAGGGAAGGTAAACAGCATATCCTTAGCAAGTAAAAATTCCACCAACCAAGTGAAAATAATGAATAACATCTCAATACATAACATCCAGTAGAATAAAATCTGGAATGTTGCAATCATCTGTATTTGTATAGCATTTTTTTTTCTAGAAGGAACCATACGAAGAAAATTTCAACATATGTCACCTGCTGTTCCTTTTCTTAAATTGTATATATTACTTTTGACTGGTCATAGATGCAAATATTTTTTAATATTGAAATAGTTGGCAGTCAAACTGGTTGGTCAATTACTTGCACACTTTCCTAATGGAAAATAGGGGACAGATGTAGGCTGCCCCATTCAATTGTCTTTCACTAGGAGTAGTGCGGTCATTCTCAAGGAATGAATGTCAGAGAATGTGTTGCCATAGGAGCAACTACTGTGATGGAAAATAGTTAGAAAAATACAGCTACTAATGAAAAATTGGATGATAACTGTCAGACTTGCTCTGTGTGCATAATTGACCAAAAAAGGCTCAGGAGAAAAATGATAAATGTAGTCACGTACAAACTAGAATTGATTGTTACCAGTCTGCTCCCCTTATTTGCAGCTTCCTTGCCCTGAGGTTCTGATAACATCGAACCTGCACCTTAGGCTTGTTTTGTAGAAGAAAAAAGTGTTTTCCACACTTCCTTGCTTTTTTTTTTTCGTCAGTGACCCATTCTGTTTAAGTGATAGGCTTTGTACAAAGGGATTTTTGGTGATTTATTTTTTTGAGTTTTCATGTTATTGTTTAGGTTTCATAGCCAAAACAGCTTTGCTAGTGTGTGAATTTGAGCTACAGAAGATCATTAGGCTAGACTTTAAACAACATTTAAAATATGCTGAAGATCAGGAATTGTAGCCTGGATGTTTCAGAGATGGTTGAATGACTGGAGATGGGATTCTTGACACTACGTATGTGTGTGCGCGCTAAGGTGTAGTGTGGCATGCACAGCCATTCCTAAGACAGTTTTTTTTATTTCACTGAGTTTTATTTGATCACCTGTGAATGTGGTGTGATCATCATGGATTGAAATTTCATAATTATTGTGTAACTGGAAACATACGATCTTTGCTGCAACTTAATGTGTAAGCAGAGTTTTTTTGGGAGAACTGTGTCTTAATGACTAAAAATTAATGTAAGCTTTTATTGGAGATGCTAGTAGCTTTGCAGGTTATGCGATCAAGATGGGTTTTGCTTGTGAGAATATGTCATTAGTTTGCTGGGTCTGTGAAAAGGCATAATCATATAACACTTAAGTGCCTGGAAATTCTTTAATTTTCTTTTATGTAGAGAGTTTTTAGTAGTATCTGCTTTAAAAAAATAAATTAAGGCAAGGATAACAAGAAAGCATTTGTACTGCGCTCTGTGTGTGTGTACATGTATCATACTGTTGCTGTCTGATAGAAGATTACCAGAAATCATCTGTCGCACTGCCATGCAGTCTCTCTTATAATGTGAACACAACCTTGGATTGGTTTTCACTCGGCTCTGACATGTCTTAAGTGGCTGTCCTACATAGAGAAGGTAGGATTGGTCTGTCTAGCACTGTTTGGGGATTTTTTTTGTTGTTGTTGGTGGGTTTTTTTCCTATTCTAAGAGGGTAAATATGTTCAAACTTCAGGCTTCATGACTTTATGGACTTGTCTGTATTTTTTGATGATTCAGTAGTGCATCTGTAAAGTATCTGTGTTCCACAAAGAAATTGTAAAACTTCCTTGCAGCAGTGATTCCAACACTTTAGCACATTGAGCAGTCAGGTCTCATAAAAGATGGCGTGTATCCATGTAGAATGTATCTCCTTTTAAAATAAGAGAATTTCTTATATGCTAGGTTTATGAGGAATGCAAGTAGGAAAGCTTACCTTTATGCTCCTTTCTTGGCTTCAGAGTTCTCTCTTGTTGGTAGCGTCTGGAACATGTAATCTCACCCTATAGTATTTTATGAGAGATTTATGCCTAAACAACTCTTGTAAATGTCACCTGTAAAGCTTTTTCCATATTTCGACAAAAATTGGTAATTGCTGTGCATCAGTAATACTAACCCAGAATTTATCCATCTTTTGCTTTCTTCGCATGTATTTTTCTGGTTCATTTTTCCTTTTTACTACTTTTAGTTGTTGACTTCCTATTTGATCATCATTCTGCATTCAGCAGCCAGAAATTGGAGTGACATGAATTCTTGGTTTGTCTCATAGTTTTCTCTTCCAGTATAATAATAAAAATCAGAGTATATTGTGTATTTTGCTGGAACTCCTTCTTTCAGTGGTTTAGCCCTTCGTTCCTGACCCATCAAAGAATGCAAGTATATATTTAACTTCCAGCATGAGATCTATCCCCTTGCTTATTTTTATTAGGCTGTCCATCTTTTCAAAGATAATCACATGTTTTTAAATGTTTTAGTCCAAAAAGAAAGTGCTTAGGTATAGGAGGAAGAGTCTGTCTGAGCTCTTGAATCTAGTGTGCACTGAAAGCAGAAGAGTAGGCCGGATGTAGAGTCTTTACCCTCATAGGTATTATGGTCTAACTTCTACAGAACGTGTCCATCCATGCTTCATCCACACTCTCCTCATGTTAAAGGTCAGAAAAAGTCTAAAGTCAGTAACTTGTCATAAATAAAGCCAAGCCTAAGGGAGGAGGTTAATGTAAATCACCACATTCAACAGCATTTTGGTGTTTATAAACACCAGGGAAATAAAGATCAGTGAGATAGTGGTATAAGGCATCCATGGGCCTGCATACAGAAATTATGAAGCACAGTCAAGAAGGAAATAATTAGGCTTCTGTTTTTCTTTCAGCTTGGATGTGCGTACTTTGACAAAGGCAAGGAATTCAGTTAATCTGTTTGTTTAATCAAAGACATGAAAAGCTGTCCTTTTGCTGTGAAAAAAATATTTATAAAGAGGTGGTTTTGACAGGTATTTTTAATTTAACAGAAGAAGAACTAATGTGATCTGGTTAAAAGGTTAAAAGCAGGCAAGAAATAGTTGTAGGTTTTTTTTGTTTGGTTGATTTTGTTTTGTTTTTGTTTAAATTGACACTGATTACCGTATTATAGAACTTCTTTATAGGGGAATATGGTGTAAATTATCTTCAAAACTTAAAAAATAAAGTTGGAGCATCTTCCTGTGAGGTTGTACTGTAGCTCAAACAGAAGGTACAGGCTTGATGGACAAATGAAATAATTTTTGGGAAAACATGCGTGATCAATTCTGTGTAGGAGGCCATAACAATCACACATGTATGTACAAGATGTGTTGTATGTAGATTGGAGTTGAGCTAATACTTATGCAGGAGGCAGATTCTTGTCCTTGCCTCAGCAGTGGTCTGCTCAGCTGGAAGCAGTTGTTTCTATTGCAAGCAGCAAGCTGCACTTAAATTTCTGTTCAGAGTTTTGCTTGCCTCAAAAGGAAAAGGCCAAAATCAATGTTTAGAAGTAGCTGATTGAAGCCTCATTTTGGACATATGAGCGGAGGTGTCTTCATTTATAGAGGTGCTGAGAGCTTGTATTTGCCTTGGATTTTTTTGATTTTGATGGCTGTAGATTCCTCTGTTGTATCATGCCATCACTACATTTATGAGTAGATAATTATTTAGTTAGCTAAGTTCCATGCTTAAAGAGGTATATTCAAACTAGAAATCTGAGTGGCATGCTGTGTATGTGGATACTGTTCTCATAAAGAGTATCCAAACTGACCTAGATAATGATATGATTTGAATTGTTAGAAATTTAATCTAAGTATATGCAGTGTTTGGAAGACTGACTGAAAAGAAAGATTAAAATTTGAAGTTCTTGAATGTACGTAATGATGAATGCAGCTGTCATATGGTCCACAGCAGTACATTATTTCATATAGGCTTCCTTTTTAATGGTAAATAATTTTTATCCTCACCTCCTGAAGACCTTTAATTGCTGAAATTGGCTATTTGCAAAAAGGGAAGTAATTTTATAATAATGGGTACTTAATAATATGAAGCTTTTACTTTTTTCTGAATACACCTTGAAGTTACTAGGAGGTGCTGATGCTAACCTTGGACAATCCCTAATTGTTAGCCATAAGACTTTTTCGTTGCCAAAATGGCAAATTCAACTAGGATTTATCTGCAAAATCACGTGTAGGTTGTGTCTAGGTGCCCTAGCCCTGTATGAAATATCATAGAGAAAATGAGGAAAGTGGGATTAGTAAGGAGAGATACGGATGAAAAAAGTGTCAACTGATCTGTAGGAGATTGAGCTCTTTCTGATACTCAAAAGTTATTTGTTTTTACTAGGTACACTTCTAGTCTGTTTTGACAATGTTGTTCCTACGTAAGGGAATGTAGTTATTTGTTTTCTTTGGCACACTTCCATCATCTCTGCAAATGCATAGGAAGTACCAGGGTAGAGTCAGTCATGTGCTGGCCTGCTTACTGGTTGTGTTTCGTAGATAAAAAGGAAAATGTGTTGTAAATCATTAAAAACGGTTGCTAGATAAGGTGCTGTCTTGAACAGATGAAAACAAGAGGAGCCTTGGGAGGATTATTAGTACTTTTTGAAGTCCAGTCAGATTAGCAGAAGATATTGGTGTTGACGAACTCAATGAAAACAATGGGAGACTATCCAACTGTGTTAAACGTAAATCATAATGCATGTTATTGTAGTACATGAGTATTTATGATCACCATATTTTTTAGACAGTTCTTAGTTTAATTAAAAAATATTATTTTCAATGCTTATGTGACAGATTTGAATGTGCTACTGGGGATCTTGGAGAAAGACGGAAATAAAATGCTTGGGATCTGTCCAGGCTATGAAACTGGTTATGTAAAGATTTTGTTACTGGTTTATTAGTAGAGATTTATTTTTAGCTGAACTTAATTGTAAATAAATATTAATGTAAGAGAGAGGTTTGAGGTTTAGTCTTTGCAGTGTATAAGCAATGCCCTCTTAACTATTTTATTTTCCTGATTTTCTTGAAGCCATGAATTGTTGCAAAATCAATGTTAAATTGTTGCAGCAATGTTAGTTTTGCAATTTTTTGAAAGTAAAAGTTTATTTCTAATGCATGGAGATAAATGGTCCAAATTGTATGTTGATCAACAGCTACTTCCACTGTAAAAGTGACTGAAAATAGAAAAAAAATGAAAAAAAAAGTGATTCTAAGATAGTGGCTTCTATACAAGAGTCCTCAAACAGAAGGTGAAGTCATGCTTCAAGTAATAAGTTGTGCATATTTCTTTTTTTTTTATCAAGACTTCATCCATAGGGAGACAGTAATCCACTGACTTAACTGATTCGTAGTCACATGGCCTCATCTAGCTGTTACGCCATAGTTTTCCCAGCCTTGTAATGAGAGATGCACAGAACAAAGATACTGCTCTGCCTCTGGGTTCCTTCTCATTGGAGTAGGCTTTTGACCTGCAAGCTACTGGGGAATCATGAATAGCATAGAAAAAGAGGCACCAAGGCATTGATGATCGTACTATCAAACGTTCAGATGGAGACAGGTGGAGCCTTAGTTCAGATAAATAAGCAGACTGTATGAACTTGTTGAAATACGATTTAGATTGTATGTCTAAGGCAAACAAGTGATTTTGTGTTCCAATACTCCTTTCTACATTAGCAACTGAAAACATAAAAAAAATAAGCTTTAATACCAGATATTTTGAAAGACTAGACAGTAGAGCAGGTAATGGATTTATCTGCCATATCTTTGGGTGATCCTATGGAAATGTGCACCTTCTAAACCAGTGTAGCTCCTGTATAGACAGTTTTAACTTTATGAATCCCAATGTAACTAATTAAAAAGGAAACAGTTTTGGTAACAATATGTGAACTCACAGAATAATTGGGTTATAATTCAGTCTGTCAGCTCTGCTGCCATTCATAAACTCAGGGTTTATGAAGGCTTCAGAAATCTCAGATTGAATTACAGCTTTATTCTGTACATAACCTGGAACAATGTATATCTTAGCATTTAATTTGTGAGACTGAGCATGTTTTATAATCTTGAAAATATTACTTAAATGTATACTTACCATAAAATTCCAATTTACTCTTCGAGAAAAAAACTGTACTGCAGTGCAATTCAGAAATTTTTTTTTCAGTCTTTACATTAGGCCTTTCACTGTGGATGTTTATATGCACAAACTGTCTACTTTGCTTTATCTTGTGTTGTGTGCATATGAAAGATTTCTTACATATCTATATTTCAGGTAAAACAAATGACTGTCTAGACTGCTTACATTTTGTTTACTATTGAAATACAATTTTACTAGTTGCAAGAAAATTACCCTTCAACCTTATTTACACAATTTTCTTAAGACAATGAAGTCAGTTATGGAACAGAGCTCAAAGTATTTGTGTATATACAGATTCTTATTTTAGGACTTCATTCTCTCAAGGCAGTTCTTAAATATTTCTCTGTCCTCAGGTTGCTGAGCCAAACCATGAAGGACCATCTGGTAAGAGTGGCTAATGAAGCAGAGTTTATCTTGAGCAGACAAAGAGCAGAGGATATTAACCGCCATGCTGAATTTGAGGTAAGAAATGAAATCTTTCAAGAAAAAAACCCAAAACACCAAAGCATAACAATGTTTGAACATTCTAGTGCATGACAGAGGCCTTTCAGGCACACGAGGTTCCATCTTGAAAAGGAGCTTTGCAGTCGTTTGATAGTTTGCTACAACTTTGTTGGAAAACCCAAGTTGCACTGAGCAGCTCAGAACTTGTCAGACCCACAGTGTGTGGTGGAAGGAATTTTATCATACTGGTCCTGCTCTTCTCTGTGGAACAAATATCACTATATGTGTTAAAGCCGCTTAGTGTCACAGTCAAGATAGAATTCTGATAAAACCACTTTTCTGAAGGTAAATGATAGCAGCCTTTTAAGTGCAGTACAAGAAATTACATTTTTTTCTTTTTGTATCATTTGCTATTTCACTTAATCCATCTCTAAAACAGTTTTCCTTGTGTGTCTTTTTGTTGTGGTTTTGTATTTTAATCCCACTTAAGGGATTCTAAAGTGAAATAACGATCTTCATTTTTATAGACTTGTAATAAAAATACAAGGCTTTTTTTCTTAATGACTTTAGTCGTAACCTCCAATTTTGGATCTCAGTGACATCATGCATCTCCTTTCTCTGTGCTTTAATTATTGGGTTGTTTAAATGAAAGTAAAGCTAAATCTCACTAAATTCACTAATATTCTGCTTAAAGGGTACTCAGTCTTTCTTCTGACATGTGATACTACTTGTGGTTGAGTTTTTAAATTGAAGCATTAAGAGATTGAAGGCACGTTTGTGCTTAACTAGTTATTTCTAAACTGTTTTTCTCTTAAATCTTTACTTGAAGAAAATACTCCCCGAAGATGAAAGCATATTTGTCTTAGACAGTGCTTATGTTCTAAAGGTCATCTGAGTTGGCCTCCAGATTCCAGCTGTGCGTTGTTTAATAACATATCTGCACTTCATCTAGAGTTAGTTACCCCCTCCTGCAAACAGAGATGTTGCAAGATATCTACAGTACCATTTTGCAATGGTGAAATAGCAGGCATGTTTCATCTGTTACATCAAGCGTTTGGCGACAGTCCTGTGGAGATGAAAAGTGCATCTTTTTACTTGGTTGCCTGATAATCATTGAAGTGGGACCTGCTTGACATTTTTTGCTCTGGGTTTGTGCAGAAGCTCCGTGTATGACATGGCTTTGTTGATTAGATGAACAGCCCACTTGTTTCTTCAGATACAAACTATTCATGAGGGGGTGTGTGTACATGGGAGATCCGTGTAACTGAAGGGTTCTGTCATATAGACTATCAGTGCATACGGTTGTTAAGTGGCAACTTCACTGTTAGCCTTATTTCAGTCTCAAGACACCTTTTTATGATGTCTGGAAAAAGTTTACATTTAGCATCAACTTACATTTTTAATGTAGCTCTGAGTTTTGCAGTGACAGTTCTCTAGGATGAGAGTTGGCTGATACTTTTTTAAGCTGATTCTGGTTTGGATCCGTGCTGTCTCAGTATGATGGCTCAAGAGGTTTAACTCATCAGATTGAACTTAAACAGAAACCATTCTACTAAAATAGCAGCAGCCTGTTTATCAAGTTTAGGTTTGTTACTGTGTTGGGAAAACCTAGATGTAACATCATGCCTGAGGATATGCAGCTATTGGATTTTAGCAAATGCTTAAATAACAAAACTAGTGTCTTAGGAAGCTAGTGTTACTGATGGCTGTGGAAGACTTCAGTCAGTATTGTTTCTTTTGTGGAAGGGGGAACTATTAGTCACATTTGTTTGAAACTGCAGGTATCACATCAACAATCAGAAAATCCTGTGTACCATGTTCCATCCATCGTGGTATGATCTGTTTTTCACACGTCCTGTTAAATGTGCTTGACTTATTTTAGCACAGTGGTACTTTTTAGCCATGGTTTTCCTCATAGCCTCTTGAGTCTGTGCTTAGGGCTATAGAAAACTTGCTGCTCTTCTGTCGTGTGGATCAACCACTTGACTAGACTGGAGCCATTCCATCACTTAATAGGAACGGATCTGTGCTGTGTTGGGCTGCTGACATGCTCTGTATTGCAATTGGTAGATATGTTCCGTTGTGTGAATGGGTGTGGATGCCTGTGTTTTGGTCCTAACACTTATGTCATGACACTGTTACAGGCATGTAAATGGAAGGACTTGCAAATAAGAGAAAAAGGACTTTGAAAACAATTGATACAGCTGTTGTTATGGTTTATTTCTTCAGCTTGAGAATGTATAAGGAAGCTGAGCAGCAGATGATGAGCCCTAGGCTAAAGATTGTTTTGGCTAGCCTGACTGGTGTGGCTTGGTCACCTGCATGCATTTCCTTGATTTGCTGCTTCATCATCCATATATTATTGAGAAATGAGTTGGAAGGAAGATGATATTCTTGAGAGACTCTTTTTGGTCCATCCATTGAATGCAATATCCCATCTGCCATGGCATATGTCCAGAAATGAGCAATCGTACAAGGAAGCAGGCTGTTCTTTCAGAAGTTTGATCCTATCATATAGAGATCTGCAGCTTTGAGACTTCCCTAACCAGAGGTAGTGTCTTTAATAAATAGTGCTGTGATTTTTCTGCTGTGAATTTTTCCAGTTCTTTTTAAAACTTAATATAAATATTTTGCACCAATAATGTCCTGAGACAAGGAATTTCCCTGCTGCTGTAGTAGAAGAAAGTGAGCAGATCCTGTGTGCAACAAAAAGATTAAACAATTTCTTGGAAAATAGGGCAGTCATAGGACATTGAGCCCTGATGAATGGTATGCGCAGATGTGGTTTCAGTCACATTTTAAAAGCATTTTGTGATTGTGGTAGTTACTAGTTGCAAAGCTGCAACTTTTTTTAAAGGAATGGTTGGGATGAGCATTCATGGTTGGGATCTGAAGCAAACTTTGCCACCTGAGCTGTGAGGAGAAAAGAGATGTTGTTGGTTGGGCCAGGGATAAGATCTAGAGACAGGTGAGAAATGTGGAAAGAACTGTTACCTGTTTTGAATTTTTATTCAGACTTGCATTTCTGGTGTTGCAGTTTACATATTAAATATTCCATTATAACATGGGGTTAGTAAAAATCCAGCCCCCAAATTTCTTTCAAAAGATAGATACTGTGTTTGCTGCTGCCTGGTTTTAATTTTCCCATTTCTAGAAGTCACATTTTAGGCAGGATTGCACCATGGTGGTAGAGCAAACTAGTAGTATAAAATTTTCATAGAAAACTCTTTTTTCTTTTTTTTTTTGTTTTTCCTTTTCCTTTTTTATTTTAAAGGCAAGGGCAGTTTTAAAATAAAACACAGATTCTGGTATTTGGGGCACACAGAGGCAGGAGAAAGCAATGGGAAGTTTAAATAAGCTTTGTAACAAAGTTCTGTAGCTATGTATTACTGTATAGTGTTTGCGTAGCAGTGGGGTAAGGATGGTCATTTTGAGAGGAAGGAAAAACCTAGAAAAAGAGCTAATACTAGGAAAGACAATGTTGTGCTAAAAAAATGCACTTTAGAAATATGATGCAAGAAAGTGTTTGTCATGTGACACTATAAAAGTTGCACGGAGTCCAGTGGGGAAGGTACCACTCCTGTTTGGTTCTTAATTCATTGCAAGTGTAGGTAGATGTTTTCCTTCCACAAATGCATTCAGAACTGTCCTCTTATCCCTCTTATCAATTCTGTAAAACAGCCAGGAGGACACACAGAAGCAGCAGCAAAAGTGGCACGTTTGCTTTGCCACGTGAGGTCTGACTGAGCCTTTCCTTGCTCTGTCTCCATGTGGTGGGACACTGCATGGGTCAGAATATTGAGAAGAAAGTGTCTATGCCCATAACATAATGTAGGGTGACCAAAAGCACAGGAAGAATCTCTAAAGCGAGGATGTTTTTTTTTTTTTTTTCATTCTGTTCTAGTTTGTGCTGTAACTTTAGATTTGCAGGAAAGTCTGAGTGCCTGGGTGAGATAGATTTACATTAAAAAGATTTGAAAAGAAGTCTGATCTGAACATGCTGGATCGCTGGGCTGAGACCAATGGGATGAGGTTTAACAAGGCCCAATGCTGGGTCCTGCACTTGGAGCACAACAACCCTATGCAGTGCTACAGACTAGGAGAAGTCTGGCTAGAAAGTTGCCTAAAGGAGAAGGATCTGGGCGTGTTGGTTGACAGCTACCTGAACATGAGCCAGCAATGTGCCCAAGTGGCCAAGAAGGCCAATGGCATCTTGACTTGTGTCAGAAACGGTGTAACCAGCAGGTCCAGGGAGGTTATTCTCCCCCCGTACTCACACTGGTGAGACCACACCTTGAGTACTGTGTTCAGTTCTGGGCCCCTCACCACAAGAAGGATGTTGAGGCTCTGGAGAGTGTCCAGAGGAGAGCAACGAAGCTGGTGAGGGGGCTGGAGAACAAGTCTTATGAGGAGCGGCTGAGAGAGCTGGGGTTGTTTAGCCTGGAGAAGAGGAGGCTGAGGGGAGGTCTTATTGCTCTCTACAACTACCTGAAAGGAGGTTGTAGAGAGGAGGGAGCTGGCCTCTTCTGTCAAGTGACAGGGGACAGGACAAGGGAGAATGGCCTGATGCTCGACCGGGGGAGGTTCAGGCTGGACATCAGGAAACAAATTTTCGTGGGAAGGGTCATTGGGCACTGGCAGAGGCTGCCTGGGGAGGTGGTTGAGTCACCTTCCCTGGAAGTGTTTAACGGATGGGTGGATGAAGTGCTATGGGGATGGTTTAGGGATTGTTAGAAATGGTTGGACTCGATGATCCCGTGGGTCCTTTCCAACCTGGTGATTCTGTGATTCTATGAAGTCTTTTCTCTCCTCCCTATATCTTCTCAAGGAGATTCTATGTTTCAGAAACTTCAAATAAAGTGTCCTGAATGGCAGCAAAATCTGCCCGCCCTCCCTCCCTCCACAGTCCTGCACTCCTGAAGCTTCTTCAAACTGGAGATGCTCAGCCACATGGAAAATACAGATCTCACACTCTCTCTAGAGGGCTCTGTGTTACAACTGAGCAGCCTGGACAAAGACAAAACAGTCTTCCTCTTTGGTGCCTGGCCTTTCCTCTTTTTACTAGGAAATAATATAAAGAACATAACATATGAGCAAACTGGTTATGATGTCTTTCTTCTAAGCTGGTATTTTGAAAAAGGGAGAAAAAGTTGCTTTGGAGGTGAAGGATCGGTTGTGAGAGGTTTTTCTATGGCTGTATATAAAGCTCAACCTTCTTATTTCCTCTTTTTTTTCCTGTCCCTTTCTTCAGCTGTGTTTACACAGTTACTTCTATGAGTAGTTACTTGTATGTACACGTGGGTAGGTCACAGGAAGACTTGAGGCATATTTGCTCATTTTAAAGCGTGATTAAGCCTCAAAGAAGCCCAATGAAGGAATAATACTTTGCTCGCTCCTGTTGTGAGGTGGCAGTGAAGCACGTGTTTTTAATGAATGTGGAAATGTGAGCATTCCTAACATAATTTACAACCCTTATAAATTTAAATGTTGCCCAGTGTCCCTGGGATTTACATACACAGGTCTCTTGGACATTTTTCCAAATCTGAGTGTTTGGACGAGCTGAAAATCCTGAAGAGGAACCTCTTTTTGCCTGAATTCTAACAACTAGTTTCATGCTATCAACTAGACTGCTTTCTAGAAATGACCTTGAGAAATGTAGTAATTTGCACTGTCTTAGATTATGTGTGCAGACTGGCAGAGTCAGGCCTTTGAGAATAATTGGATTTGGTGTGAGAAGGGGGAGGGAATTTTGTACTCTAATTGACTTTGTTTCATAATTTATGACAGGAGTGCCCATTGCCTTGGATGTGCATCCTGTCTTATATAAATCTCTTCATGTGTGAATATACGTATTTATAGAATTCTAAATATGTAAACCTGCAAGTGTTTTAGGTCTGGACTGTTCAAGCATTACAGTGTTTCATCTTTCTAGTGAAGGTTTAGTTTACTATTAGGTGGCATTACTGTTTTTTTGACCAAAATCTGTGATATTATATCTCAATGCTTGTGTAAAATATTTTTGGTGTATATTCTTGAGCGACATTGGGGTTTTTTGCCTGGAAGATTCACATAAAGGAATAGAAAAATGGGGGAAAAGATACTATGCAGAACCATTCAGCATGTTGTACATCATGAGTGTGTGTAGAGGAGCAATGCATGGTGCAGCCCAAAATTTTCTGCAGTCTTTCAGGAATGGATGAACAAGGATTCTTCATTTTAAGTCTATGAGGAAAACAGAGACATTGGTAATTTTTTTTTCAGTAAAATATAATTGCTGCTGCAATTTACAAACTAACCTGCCCTCTCAAAGTGTCTATTTTAAAGGCTATGTGGTGTCATTCCCTTGAATTTTTGGTCTTATTTTTTCAAATTCTTACATAGAAATATAAATTCATACATAGAAATATAAAGTACTGGCATTGTTGTTATTGGTAATTTCTGTTGATTAACTGAGAATTTCATGTGACTTTCCCTTTGCATTTATTATAAATCATACTAGGCAGCTAACTTCTCTGCATGATTTCTCTTCGATAATTAAATCTAGCTTTTCCAGCTGCTGTAAAATTTATTGCCCTTTTCTGTTAGGTTTCTTCATGTGGAAGGCTTGGACTTCCTCACAGTTTTAATTCTTATTCAGTATCAATTTGTAGGCTGTGTGTGATAAACTGAATGTTTTACTTCATGGCTCACGCTGAAAATGAATCTTAAATGTTTAGGGAACTATTGCCCTGACAGAGATAGAATCATAGAATCACCAGGTTGAAAAGGACCCACGGGATCATTGAATCCAACCATTCCTAACACTCCCTTCAACCATGTCCCTAAGCACTTCATCCACACCTTAAACACCTCCAGGGAAGGCGACTCGACCACCTCTCTGGGCAGCCTGTTCCAGTGCCCGATGACCCTTCCCACGAAAATTTGTTTCCTGATGTCCAGCCTGAACCTCCCCTGGTCGAGCTTCAGGCCATTCCGCCTTGTCCTGTCCCCTGTCACTTGGGAGAACAGCCCAGCTCCCTCCTCTCTACAACCTCCTTTCAGGTAGTTGTAGAGAGTAATAAGGTCTCCCCTCAGCCTCCTCTTCTCCAGGCTAAACAACCCCAGCTCTCTCAGCCGCTCTTCGTAAGACTTGTTCTCCAGCCCCCTCACCAGCTTTGTTGCTCTTCTCTGGACACGCTCCAGAGCCTCAACATCCTTCTTGTGGTGAGGGGCCCAGAACTGAACACAGTACTCAAGGTGCGGTCTCACCAGTGTGAGTACAGGGGGAGAATAACCTCCCTGGACCTGCTGGTTACACCGTTTCTGACACAAGCCAAGATGCCATTGGCCTTCTTGGCCACTTGGGCACATTGCTGGCTCATGTTCAGGTAGCTGTCAACCAACACGCCCAGATCCTTCTCCTTTAGGCAACTTTCTAGCCAGACTTCTCCTAGTCTGTAGCACTGCATAGGGTTGTTGTGCCCCAAGTGCAGGACCTGGCATTTCAATAGGATGCAAGGCTAGGCGACATTCCAATAATGACCTGGATGTAGCTATTTGGTTTGTGTTTCCTTGGCAGAGAACAAAATTTAGTGGTGCTGTTGATGGACAATCTTGTGTATTCTGCCCGTTTCCCCTTTGATGTAGTAAGTGTTACATGTTAGATGATGGTACTCGTATCAGAGGAAGTACCTAAAAAGTACTGCAAATCAATTGTAGTAGAATACTCCTAAGTGAGAGAGAATGTTTGAGAGCCCTTGAAAGAATTATGGAAAGTTATTTGGTGTCTTTGTAGTTTCTGTGTATAATTATTACTCCTGTATGTAACAAACAGTGTGGGAAAGCAAATTGTAATCCTTGACTGGTTCCATATAATTTTTCAGTGTTTTTAATGAAAGCTATTTTGTTATAGAAATCATACTTCAAATAATCTTTCTGTGGCTCTTGTAACATCCTTTTATATGAAGCGCTATTCCACATACTCAATGGCAATAGCTTTACATATTAGAACAAAAGGTTTTGGAATGTTTCAGTGGTGTAGTAGTGTGGGGTATCAGCCGTGAATCTTTACAGAACGTATGAAGATAATGGATAGCACAAGTTGTGGCCATCCAGTAGTAATGTGAACAGAAGTTGCAGTCCATAAGACTGCAAAAATGTAGTGTGGCAACAAAGGGAGTTAGATGTACCCTTACAGAAAAATAAGGATTTACACATTTTTTATGAATAAACTTAACTGTCTCTCCAATTTATATTTTTTAATAAATGCTGCCCTTTGCATTGGGCGGGTTAGGCTTTATGGCACCATCTGTCGGTAGAAGGAAAAAAGAAATTGACTTTAATTTCTAAACACTTTGTTTTTGAGGTATTATAAACTCAACAGTGTTGAGCATGGAAGACTTTTTTTTTTTCCATTGGAGGGTTAACCAGTTTTGTTTTGCTGTGATATGTTGACAAGTCCCAAACTGGAAAATTAAATGTTATATTCCTTAGGTGGCAATTTTTAGGATTCTTTGTCTCATATGAGTCAGTTGATACTGAAATGAGAAGTAATGTTTTTCCTGCGATCTGGAAAGTGTGGGGATAAAGTATTGCCTGATTATGAAAGAAGTAGTGAAAAAATGGGTTTTTTCTTTCACTATGCTTTAATGAGCAGTGGAAGGAGAAGGAATGAAAACTTGCACTGGAATATTGAGACATCTTTTTTTGTTACATATCAATTTTAATTCAAAATACATTACAAAAATTTATCTAAAAGCTATCAAAGAAATAATGTTGTTTCTGAAGCAGCTTGAAAGAAAATTCATTTTAGAACTGCTCTTGTATACGGAATCATAGAATGGTTTGGGTTGGAAGGGACCATTTAAAAACCACTTAAGTTGGAGAAGACCTTTAAGATCATCAAGTCCAACCATTAACCTAACACTTCCAAGTCCACCACTAAACCAGTTCCCTAAGCACCACATTTACACATCTTTAAGTACCTCCAGGGATGGTTCCCTGAGCATCCTGTGCCAGTGTTGGTTAACCCTTTCAGTGAAGTGATATTTCCAATCTAAACCTCCCCGAGTGTGCAACTCGAGGCCGTTTCCTCTTGTCCTATCACTTGCTACTTGGTAGAACAGACAAACACCTGCTTCACTACAGCCTTTTCAGGTAGTTTTAGAGAGTGATAGAGTCTCCTCTGAGCTGCCTTTTCTCTAAACTAAACAACCCCAGTTTGCTCAGTTGCTCCTCTTGAGTCTTGTTCTCTAGACCCTTTACCAGATTTATTGCCCTTCTTGGGACGCGTTCCAGAACCTCAGTGTCTTTTTTGTAGTAAGGGACCGAAAACTGAACACAGTACTCAAAGTGCAGCCTTACCAGTGCTGAGTACAGGGGCATGATGGTTTCCCTCCTCCTGCTGGCCACACTGTTTCTGATACAAGCCTGTAGAGTTGCATGGAGTTGTTGTGACTCAGGTGCAGGACCTGGCACCTGGCCTTATTGAACCCTGTACAGTTGATCTTGGACCATAGATCCAACCTGTCCAGATCCCTCTGCAGTGCCTTTCTTCCCTCAGGCAGATTGACACTCCTGTGCAACTTGGTGTTGTCTGCGAACTTATTAAGGGTGCACTCTATCCCCTCATCCAGGTCATTGATAAAGATGTTAAACAGAAATGGCCCCAGCACTTGAGCCCTGGGGACACCACTTGTGACCAGTCACTGACTGGATTTAACTGCATTCACCTCAACGTTTTGGGCCTAGCCATCCAGCCAGTTTTCTACACAGCAAGGAGTGCACCCGTTTGTGCCACGAGCAGCTGTTTTTTCCAAGAAGATGCTCTGGGAAATGATATCAAAGGCTTTACTAAAGTCTGGGTAGGCAACATCCACAGGCGCTTTCCCTCATCTACTAAGTGGGTCATGTTGTTATAGAAGGAGATCAGGTTGGTCAAGCAGGAGTTGCCTTTCCTAAACCCGTGCTGACTGGGCATGATCACCTGCTTATGCTGTACTTGTGTGTGATGGCACTCAAGGTTTATTTGTTCCATAAATTTCCCTGACACTGAGTTCAGACTGACAGGCCTGTAGTGTCCCAGATCCTACTTCCAGACTTTCTCTTAGATGTAGAAGATCTTCTAAGTCATCTAGTTCCAACACTGCTGCTGTGGGCAGGATCACCTTCCACTAGATCAGGTTGCTCAAGGCCCCATCCAGCCTGACCTTGATAACCTCCAGAGACAGGACACCCATGACTTCGGTGGGCAAACTGTTCCAGCGCTTTACCACCCTCACAGTAAAAAAATTATTCTAATATCTAATCTAAATCTCTCTTCTTTCAGTTCAAAACCATTCCCCCTCATCCCATCACTGCCTTCCCTGATAAAGAGCCCCTCCCCAGCTTTCCTGTAGGCCCCCTTTAAGTACTGGAAGGCTGCTATAAGGTCTCCCCAGAGCCTTCTCTTCTCCAGGCTGAACAAGCCCATCTCTCTCAGTCTGTCCTCATATTAGAGGTGCTCCAGCCCTCTGATCATCTCTTCATGGCCTCTTGTGGACTCAGTGTAACAGACCCATGTCCTTCCTGTACTGAGAACTCCAGAACAGAACACAGTACTCCAGGTGAGGTCTTAGGAGAATGGAGTAGAGGGGGAGAACCACCTCCTTCGACCCGCTTGTCACACTTCTTTTGATGCAGCCCAGGATACAACTGGTGTTCTGGGCTGCAAGTGCACATTGCCAGCTCATATTGAGGTTCTCATTCACCAGCAACCTGAAGTCCTTCTTTTCAGGGCTACTCTCAATCCATTCTCTGCCCAGCCTGAATTTGTGCTTAAGATTGCCCTAACCCATGTGCAGGACCTTGCACTTGCCTTTGTTGAACTTCGTGAGGTTTGCACAGACCTGTCAAGGTCCCTCTGGATGGCATTCCTTCCCTCCAACGTGTCAACCTCAGCACACAGCTTGGTGTCATCAGCAAACTGGCTGAGAGTGCCCTCAATGCCACTGTCCATGTCACTGACAAAGATGTAAAACAGCACCAGTCCCAGTACTGAGCCCTGAGGAACCGCCACTTGTTACTGGTCTCCACTTAGACACTGAGTTGTTAAGCACAACTCTGAATGCAACTATCCAGCCAATTCCTTATCCACCAAGTGGTCTATCCATCAAAACAGATGTCTATCCAAATGAGAGACAAGGATGTCTGTTGGGGTAGTGTCAGATGCAGATGATGTCTTCCCTTGTCCACCAGCGCTGTAACCCTGTTGTAGCAGGCCACCAAATTAATTGAGCATGATTTGCCCTTTGTAAAGCCATCTCGGCTGCTTCTAGTGGAACAAGAATTGATGTTATCTCCATTACATGTTTTGGATTATATTTTTGGCAAATTATGAGACAAACTATGTGAAGAATGAAGTCTAATATCAACGTATTGTTGTGCTTTTCTAATCATATTGAATATGGAAATGAAATAGGTTCATAGCCTTAGCTATTTCATGTAACAAATCTAGTCTCCTTTTTCTGATGCTGAGGAAGTTTATTGCTTTGTAATTAATGCTTGCTGTTTGGCAGTGTCTTGTTGAGACTCTTCCACGTTTTATAATCTATACTATGTTTCATTTGCATACTAAGGGTAATTTAAAAAAAAAAATCTGAGAATGTCATGAACATACGAGTCTTTCCTGCAATGTTTTACAAGATTAGCTATATAAGATTTTAACTTATAGCCTTTTTTCTCTCCTTTTACATATTTAACACGGCTATTTGTTTTTCACTTCCTGTGAATCACAGTTTGTCCTTTCTTTTAAAAACTTTTTGCCCCCTCTTGAAAGTACTGTTAGAACTGATTATTTTCACTAGAGATTATCAAAGAGCCTAATTAATCTACTCTCCATGTCTCTGGAAGTCTTGGCAGAACATACTCTGGAATTCTTGTTATTTGAGCATTTGTAGACCCTAGAAACCTAAAAAAGAACCAAACAACTTTGCCAAAGATGTAATCTGTATAATTGCTTATGTTTTTTAATTTTGCCCTGCTACTTTAATGGCTGAATTGAACCAGCGTAAGCCTGAAGAAAATGGCGTAATTAGAAAGGAGAGCAGCATTGTGTGCTTCTGCTGTCATCTATCTCCTGCTAGACTGGGAGCAGACATTCAATTTTCAGCTTATTTTTTTGCTGTGGCAGTGCATCTTAAGTTTTTTTTTTTCCCTGTGTGAAATCCATAATCATAAGGCTGACAACATGGTGTTTGTTTGTGGTGGGGTTTTTTTTTGTTTGATTTTTTTTTTTAAAAAAAAAAAAAATTGCTCAAGCAGATAAGTACCACAGTAGATGCAGGATAACAATTAGTACATGCTTACAAGATTCATCCCGTGTAGGTAAGGTAATGTCTAAACAGTGCTTTATTAGGATTGGGTTCTGTGTGTTCTTCTTTTTCCTTTTAATTACAAATTCTAAGTTTCAAACTTGTTACTTATCTTCTTAGAAATAATAACTCTTAAAGAAAATTAGGCCCAGTAAGAACTGAGTAAAGTATAACAATCTGTACTGTAGAATATCTCTTCCACAGCAATGACTTTGAGTTACTTCTAAGTGATCATGTGTTAGAAAAATAGGTACAGATATATCAATGTCTGATTTTGTGTTAACATGTGCAGGATTTATGTAGGTAATTTCTGCTAATTGTGGGTAATTCTTTGTGCATACTGACTTGTCACGGGAATTGCTCAAATACTCAGATGAACATCTCTTAGTTATTAGGATATTATAAAGCCATGGGTTCTGCCAGTTTCCTGAACTTGAATTTTGTTTTGAGCTTTCAGAGTCCAAAATCATTTAGGATGTTAACACAATCCACTTGGAAATTCCATACCTATTTTTATTCATCTGCCTTAATAATGTTGTTCATTTCACAGATGAATGGTTTGCTAAGACTGAAGAGCATGTGTACTGCATTGGATCAGAAGTCTATCAAACTCGTGATGCTGTTTCTAATAGAGTTGAATAGTTCATGCTTAGGGACAAGCACAAGAACAGTGCTCTTACACAGGGGTGCTTCCTTGGTTCTATCCACGTGGCAGGGATGACAATTTGAACAAAGATTGATGTTCTCTCTATGAATTTCCCCTATTCTTTTATCTCCTAGTCACTGTATTGGCATCTTTAATGCTTGATTATTCTTTTTACTACCTTGATTTACAGCTATCAACAAAATTTGATGCTGCTTCCACTCTCCAGTGGAATAACACAGTGGGGTTCAACCTCCACTTTGAAGGGGAGGGATTTCCCTCCACTTTGAAGACTAGCTATTCTTTTTCTTAAACTTGTTTCCTTTGTTTTAATATTATTTTATCATCATAAGGATGTTCCTATATGCTCTACTGCTTCCTGCCCTTCTTTAAATATTTTTTGGCATTGCAGCGGTGGGCTTCATGAATTGGAACTTTCATGTCTGTGTCTACAGTGGCTTGTTGAAAGAAACCTGATGCAACATAACTTCCCTTTACAAAAGAAGTGATGACTCTTGCCAGTGTGTTTATTTCTTTGTTTTTATTTTGCTTTAAACAAAGCTACTGATTTGTCTTTTATAAATTTCAGACTTATTGCTGTGTAGTTCCCTGCTGTGCTCTGGAGTCCATTTGGCATACTTCACTTTCCTGGCACTGAGGCAATTTGGACAAGAACACTGTAGCTATTGGCTCAGCTGTGTTCATCCCCGAGTTCTTCTAGATCACCTGAGTGAAAACTGTCTGGTCCTAGCAGTTGGTCCATTGTCAGTTTTCTTTTATAACTTATAACATCTCTGACGGCGCTTCTCTGTGGTGTTCTAGTGTTCCAAGAGCTCTTTTTATCCTTTGATCTTCTGTTAGGTCTACAGAGATACCTTAATGGGCTTACTGCTCCTGACTTGTTTGAAAAATAATTTATTACTGCCTTTCATGCAAGTGTTCCTCGAACTCTTTTGGCCCATTTTGTTCTGTTTTTACAACTAACATGCCATAGTAGACATATTATTCTCTTTTCCTTCTTTGAGCAGACTTTGTGAAGAATGCCCTTTTCTTGCAGACTTCTTTCTCTGCAATTTAACCATTCCAGCTTTTTTGGGTCTTTAAAAAGCCTTTTGATGGATGGCGTAGTTTTCCTTTGAACCCCTAATATTGTATCTTTTTATACACTTTTTGTGTTGTCTATAATACCACTTTCGTGTTTTGCTGCATCTTTTTATCCTTATAATATCAAAACTAAGCTAGCTAGCTAAGAAATTTCTTGTTTCAAATTAGATGTGCCCATCAGAAATGTTGTCGTTCTCACTTATTCATGAAAAATAAATCAGTAGTGTTTACCTTGTTTATTATTCGTTTACTGACTTTTATGGTTCCTCATTCCAGGCAGTGATTCTAAAATACTCTTGACTGAAGCAATACAGTGAACGTAGAATGTCAATTTACAGTGAATGTAAATTTCTAGCATTAACACAGTGAATATCTTATTGTGCTTGATTGGAGATTTTCTTCTGAAATTCCTATCCAAAGATAACTTGCATTGCTTATACAACTTTTTAACAACATTGTTAGGAATTGTTCAGCTCTGAAGAAAAAACAGTGGTGACAGTACACCTCTCTCCTATGTGCTTTATTGGAAGGTGGTTTGATCTAAATGAGAAAGACATTATATTAAAATAATTTTGATATTGATGTTGACAAGGTCAGAAAGGACCTTCAAGGTCTGAATGGCCCAAAATGGGGGGTTTTCACTATTTTAACTGGTAGGCTGGACTTATGTAGCTCAGTTGTAAAGTTTCTAATTCATTTTTACATTATTCTACATTACTTATCTTTATTCAGCCTGTATTTCTTTGTTATTATGTGAATATTTTCTTTTGGCTTAGCTGGTCTGTTTTCTTTAGTTTTTCTTATTTTTACATTTTTATGTATTATCTATCACATCTCCCTTCATTTCTTTAGGCTAAATGAATTTTATTCTTCTAGGTTTTGTCTTCTAAGGTGCTGTCTGCCATTGCTAGGTCATACTGGCATCCTAGTAGTTCTGCTCTGTGTCTGTTCTTGGAAGATTGATTCCTCCTGGAACATCTCCATTTCTTTGGCCTGCTTTTTGCTGGTGACTCTCTCTGTTTAATGTCCTATGAATCTGAAGCCCAGTCATGCGAACTCACCATAAAAGGGTCCAAACCACGTGATTTTACCGAATTCTGTCCCTCCTGAGTTTTTTCCTCCACCTTGAAAAATCGTGTGGTTACATAGTTATTTCTTCTATGGCAGTGGTAGCAATTCTGAATCTTTCCAAAATGCTTCTGAGTTCTATCATATTTTGTGATGGAAGACCCAAACCTGCACCCAGCATTCTGGATGTGGGCACATCAGGAGTTTATAAATCTACAATGTTTTCTTAATTGTTCTTTTCTTAATGGTTCCTAATTCTTGACTTGATTCCTGTGTGTTGGTTGATTATCCTCTCCTAAGCTGATGTTTTCATAGAACTATCTGTCATTTATAATGTCATCCCCTTGGGGCAAAAAGGAGTGAAGGTAAAGGTGAGTCCGTCATTTTCTATCTAAAATTACATTCTTTCCTGCATTTCTTTTACCTACACTGAAGATCCTGTGCTGTTTTATTACTATGGTGACTTGGTTTTCCACACTCCCCCTCCAGTTCCTCACAGTTCCTTCATAATTATAGAACTCCGAATAGCTTAGTACCAGCAATGAAATTTGTCACTTCGTTATTCACTCATTCTTTAGATTTTTTTTTACATATATGTTGAACAACCTGAAGTGGTCACAGACTGACAGGAATTGTATGGTTAATGTTAGTTTGACCAGAACCATATACAATATTTTCTCTCCTTTCCTTCTAGAAGTAGCTTTTCTGGTTCTTGTCATTTACCCTTCCTTTGGCTACTCTGTTTTACTTTTATTACGTGATGTTGGTCTAGATAAGTCATTATGCCTTCTTAAAATGTGACTTCTTAAGTCAAAGTAGTTTGCTCAGAAGTGGAGAATTTGTGCTAACTGATATTTTATGAAATAAAAAGTTAGAGTATGCTTCTATTGTTATTATTTGTAGAGCTAATGTTTCCATTGAAGCTGAAAATATAAATGTTAAAGCCGTTCTGAAAAATACAGAATATTCAGTGTGAGTTTTAGTTTTTGTATACCTACAGGAACCTCAAACTGCTGTAACACTTTTTTTGTTCCTGCTAAAATGGAATGGTGAATCAAAGAGTTTATAATAACATTAATTTCCAGATAAAATATTTTCAACCAGTCTTTCCAATTCCAGAATTAGTGGAAACATTTATGTCTTTAGATTCTTCCATCAAGGTGCACAGGGAAGTGAATTATTGAAAAGATAAAAATAAATTTGTTTGCTTTCTGTCAGAGTTCATATCCACAGCCAACCTTGATAGAAGACCAGAATGATTTAGACAAGTTTGCTTTGGAGATTCATAACATATGCTTGCTGGACAGAATTGAGTTATCTCTGCTCTGGAGAGTAAGTTATTGTAGCAGGAGCTGACAGAGATGAAGATAACTGAGGGAAATTCAATTACCTTTTAGTGTTTTCCTTCTAATAGGATTCTTAATGTGAAAAAGATCCTTAGATGATGCGCCTGTGTTGCTTTGTGAGATCTGCTTTGATACCTGCACTCAGAATAAAGTAAACTCTTCTTTTCAGGCCTTCATTAAGGATGAAATATGCATCTTATTGCTAAATGGGTGTTAACTTTTGATCCACCATTTTGTCATTTGTAGTCCATATGTATTTGACAATCTTTTAGCAGTGGTCTTAAATATTCTCTTAAATTTGATTTCATTTTCAATAGTATTGGTTTTATGTGAAAAACTTTTTTATAACAGGAATTAAAGAAAGAGGTCACAAAACTGTAAACCATTTTTCTATATTCTAGTTCTGTTTCTGCATGTTTAATTGTTTTTCTCATTTGATATTTCCTGGCAAACACACTTGAATTGCAAATATTGCTTATCACTGACGTGAGTTCAGTCTGTGGGGCTGTGGTCCATCTCACTTGCCTGTAGCTGGATTTCATGTGAAACTTCTGCAGTATTGAAGTTACTAGGGTAGACTGGTGCATACAGGTATTAGGATATTATTTTTATTACTTGTAAAAACATTCATTTTATAATGGCTGATGAGTGAAATGAAAATTTAGAATGACTCTATAAAGCCACCTTGTTCTGCAGCTGTGTATGAAAACATACTGCATACAAGTTTGTGTAGCTGTTTTCTTTTATTGACCCATTAAGCTACTGCCTGTAGCTGAGTGTAGTGTGTGTTCTCAAAAAGATTTTCTTTTTACAACTCTTGACCCTTATCAGCTTTAGAAAGTAAAGTTCATGTTTTTTATCTGGAGCATTTATCGAAGCACTTGCACAGGGATATTTCTGTAAAAGAAAAGGATGAAAGTATTTTCATGGTTGATTTATTTGCAACCCCAAAACAGGTTTGAATGTGCCTAAAAGCAGTAGTGTACCTGACCTGTAGGAGTCTGTGTTGAAAAATCTAGTCCATAGTTTGAGTAGTTACTTGTCTTGATATACGGCTTCTTGTTTATCTAAGGTATAGAAACAATGGTCATTATCTTGTTTGCACTCAAATCATAGTGTGCATAGTCTTATCATGTAGCTAATGCATCTCTCATTTGCATCCCTCACTTAGGGGTAGCAAAGTTTTATTCGTGCAGGCTTATTTTTTTTAAACAAGAGAATAATAACCTAAGTAGGAGGAAACAGAGCCAACCCCTT
Organism: Cuculus canorus; assembly: GCF_017976375.1. Classification (NCBI taxonomy): domain Eukaryota; kingdom Metazoa; phylum Chordata; class Aves; order Cuculiformes; family Cuculidae; genus Cuculus; species Cuculus canorus. The sequence continues at coordinate 63,015,400 of NC_071404.1, forward strand.
TGAGATGGTCTTAGATCATGAAAAGGAAGATCTGTCAGGCAGTTGAATTGCTCTTCAGCTGATTCCTGTGTTGGGGAAGGTGCCAAGTGACTTAGGGACCTTTGGATTTCTCTGTTAGTCCGGCTGGAAGTGGCAGAGTCAGTCCTTTATAAGTCTTACCATTCAGAAAACCACGTTGTCCTCACTGTTCTGTTTCACACAAGGAAGAAGATACATTTCCTAATACCGTCCTCACCACTTCTCTTCTCCTTCCCACTTTTTTTTCCCCTCACGTTTCTAGGTCCTGTTTATTAATTCACTTCTTAGAAAATACAATTTCAAATATTTCTGACCATCTCAAAAGGAAAGATTTAGTTATCTCTCAAAAGTAGGGCTTGGAAGGTGATCATAGTGACTATGATGATGAGCAGTGCAAGTGCAAGGTCATTCTTTCTCTTTGTTCCCCTAGTGCCAAGATAATGTTTTTTTTTTGTCAAAAATATGTTGGAATAAATTCTGTGTCTAAGTAGTAATGCCAAAGTTATGGCATAATGGATTGTGAGATGTTGGTGCTCCTTCCATTCTTCTTCTCACTTATCCTTGCACAAACTTGAGATTTAAATCTCATTATGCCACCCTGAATTATGTGTTGCCCCTGCAGCACTTGGAGATTCTGTCTTTCGTGACAAATGCTAATTCTTGCTTCTGAAGTATTTAAGGGAGGTGATAGACAAAGCAATCAGAATGCTTAGTTATTGGATGGGTTACTATATTGTAGAGAATATATGGCAATTGTGAAACAATTTTTGTTGTAACTTGGGATCAGAGACTTACAGTACACTGTCAGAGTTCTGCAAAGGCCAGCAGTGCCCCACAGCAGGGTAAGCTGAGCACCTACTGCAGTACCACAGCCTTCTGGTGAGGACCTTGACAAGCATCTCCAACTTGCCACCCACTGTGAGAAGAATAGGGCAGCCTTGGGAGAGGGTAGCCAGGGCCAGCACAGATCCCTCCACAGCAGGGCAGGGCCAGGGCCAGCCTGGTGCTGGGAAGCCCACCTGCCCCATGTCTGGGGGCCTGGGAAGGATCAGGGAACCCACTACAAGATGATGAGCATCACTAGGATGGAGAGTTGGCCCTGCCCTCTGGCCAGGCTCTGGGACAGCCTCTCCCTGCTACCACCAGCAGGACAGGGTTGTGCTCAGCTGTGCTGGCCAGCAGCCCCACATGGACCTTATGCCACCCACAGATATCTCTAAGCTGTGCTACCATTAGTTCTGAGTTTAACATTTACAGAAGAAAAAAATCAGATATTATGACTTCTGAAATATTTTTCCTTATTTTTTCTTACACTGCCTGTTAGAAACCCTAAATATCTCATTTCTAAGCAATTTGACCAGCATCGCCCATCTTGGCATTGGACCAACACTGTTTTGCAAGGCAGCTTCATATGGCTGGCAGCAGAGGATGGAGGAATGTTTCTGAGGTTATTTTTGAACAGCAGTTGTTTGAAACTACTCAGAGATTTTAAATATTAGAAGTAGGCAGAGGTAGATTATTGGCTAGAGCATAACCAAAGCTTTTGAAGTGTGTGAGAAATGTTACATGGCTCTTTGGTGTGTCTAGTAACTGTCATTTTCATGTGTTTTATACAATATTCTATATCATTTCAGGGGCTTCTTTCATTTTTGTGCATGCTTGGTGGAAGCTGATGATTTTGATGGGTCACTCTACTTTCTTCTAGTACCTATAATATTAACAAGTGAGCTGTAAATTCACATCAGATCTCAGAATTTGTGCTGCCTTTTTTATCCTGCATGGCTGTTGTGCTCTAAACATACTGACCTCCAAGTACTGTGTTTATTATTTTACACTGATTTAAAGTCAATTAGTGCAATCTAGTTATGTAGGACTTGTGCAGTTGTACTGTGTAATCTGTTCTGTGCCATTACACCAACATCCGTGAGTTCAGCTGTTTGGAACAAATGCTGATTACTGTTATTGAGGGGTAGTATGAAAACACCCTCATATCATTTGAATAAAACCAGACAGACAGAAAAACCTTGCCTGTTGAGCTGAAACAACCCCCAAAATAAAAATGGACAAGAACATCAGAGCAGTGGAAGAGGACATTTCCCAAGTTCTGGTATTTAACCTTGAAATGAGAAATAAACAGAAAACTCATGAAATTAATCTTATATGTTCCTCTTACATAAATCTAAACGAATGTGTTTATAGCGTATTCTCTCATTTTTTTATAACTGTTGAGAACAGAAAGGATGATACCAGTAGGAACTGCTGGGTGCTACTGTAGCAGCTGTGGTGGGTGCAATACTGACTCTTGCATCGCTGTGGTCTTTTAATTTAAACTAAGTGAGCAAGAAGAATATAAATTTTAAAGCAATTGTAGCAGAATATTTTCAATCCTTGTTCCATATTGCTCAACATAAGGATCTAGAGTTGTATAAATGAGTGTTTTTAACTTAGACTGCCTTAAATTAAAGCAGAGACTGTTGTCTTCTCTCGCTTTGAGTAGGCAGAAAAATGAAATGCTGTCTTTTTATGGATACTAAAATCACACAGTTCTAAAAAGAAATTAAATCACCCACCCCTAACGATTTTTAGAGCCAAACATGAGCCTTTCAAGGGTGGTAGAAATTTTTCTGAATAAAAAATATTAAAACCCAAACCCATTCATACCTATCTCATGCTGTTCTGAAATTCCAAAATTGTGTCACATAAGTGCATGAGAACCAATCACAAAGGAAAAAGCCTCATATGCTAGTTGGAATGAAATACAAAACAGACTACTGGAAAAAAAAGCAGAGGGAAAAATAAAGTTAAAATAATTTGCTTTTCATAGTTCAATGCTGTAGGAATTCTGACAGGACTCTTTTAAATTAAGGCAGAGGTTAAGCTAAAGGTGGCATTGTGACTGCTTAACATGTTTCCAAAGTGGCTAGGAATGATTTTAAAGAATAGCTGCTATAAAAGACCATATTTTAAGAATCCTTTGCATTTGCTTCTGGTTTTTTTTTTTTTAATCTTTGCCATTTCTTCATCATCTTAATCAAAATATCCTGCTTTTGAAATGCTTGGTCCTCCAGAGAATATGCCCCTGAAGAATCTTACTTCACTGTAAGGTGAAGAGGAGTTTTGGAGTACAAGTTAGAAACTTGTGAATCAGCAGCACTGGGTGTGTTATTTTTTAACAGACTTTTGAATAAAATCCCATATAATCCTTCTTTTTTTCACAGATTCTCTGATAGTACTTCGAAATTCCTCTGACAAAAAAAGAAGCCTGTAATGAATTAAAAGGTTTCTGCAGACACAGATGAAGGTGCAGTGACTTAATGGAGAAATGGAAATATTTTTTCTATGTAGGGGAAGGAAATGTTTTGCCAGCAAATACGTTTTCCTACTTAACAGTGTTGCTCAAGGATATGTGCCAGTCAAGGTGATCGTTTTCTGTTGTGAAAGTCTGAAGAGGTCCTGAACTGTCAGAGATCAAGTCCACTAAATTAGCTCTTGAGGCAAGCATGATAGAAACTGGTGAAGGACAGATAGGTTCCCTTTTGGGTCATGAGTTTGTGTTCATGTCTGAATGTTTCATAGCTGAGGTTTCTCAAAGGTTTGCCTAATATGGCACAGAACACTATTAAAGCTTCTGTTGCTGATGCAGAAAGATAGGTGTTTTGTTACTATATCTGCCTTAATTACCGTTATGTATCCCTGCATATACAGTGAATTTATTGTGTGTTAATGGTATTTTTCACTTTCTTTGTTCTTAACATCTTGCGAGTAAAGAGAAAGAACAAGACTACTATAAAGAGTAGAATACTTTCAAAACTTGCCTTTAATTCTGTTGTCAGAGGACATAACAAAGTTACAGAGAGGAAAACTACAGATCTTTCTCTTTTCTTTTTTCTTTCTTTTTTTCCCTTTTTTTTTTTTCTTAAATTAAGTATCATAAGTGATGTCTTAAGGAGAGCCCCATCAGATCTGAAACCAACTTGGTATCTGAAGTACTAAGTTTATTACAGATGTGCTTGTCATGGCATGCAACCAGTCATGGCACAATAGGAAACTATTATGCCTAAATGTCTTATCTCAAATTAATATGATTTCTCTCTTCTTTGTTAATGAGTTGGTATATCTTGATACATTCTGAAGCTCCTGGATTAAAATCGCAGTTGTGTTCTCAAACCATGACAGTGTATAGGGAAAGCTGAAAAGTTCTTGAGGGGAACTATGTGGAGAATAGAAAGAGAAACATAGACCCCAGGCTGCAGGGATATCTCAAGGGGCTAATCTGTCTTTGGAAATCTGGAACTTTACATAATCTTGGAAACTGTTGATGTAGAGATTTTGGCTGCAAATGAATTTGCTTTGCATGTGTTTTGCAAATTTATAAGGACATTTAGTGAGAGTGATGTTGCAGGAATATAAAACAATAAATAACAAAATCAGCAGAGGTATGTTCATTATTTTTGCATTTTGCGTATGAGACCTAACACAAAAAAATGAGACTAACCCTGTGGGTCAGGAACCAAGAGTGAGAAGGGAAAGGCAGAGATAATTATAGAATATATTCTAACCTGACACAGCGAGACAAGACTCGACTCAATTGCTCCACTCAGTATGAGTGGACATGTGTTCAAATATAGAAGTTTTCTTACCCTCGATCAGAAAATGTCAGTGTGCGCCAGCCCACAGTGCTTTGTCTGTGAAGCAGTTGTTAGCTAATAATATCACTGTGCTTGAGCTCTCACCGTATCCACCAGACTTGGCTCCGTCTTCCCAAGGATAAGTCAGTGCTTGAAGGAATCCATTTTTTGTTGGCACAGCATCACATACGCAGCTGTGTGTCAACTCAGAAGGGTTAATATTTTGAAGGCAATTGTAGTTGATTTTCTTGATTTGTTAAATAAAGAGTTACAGGCACAGTCTCCTTTTTTTTTTTTTTGGTGTTGAACCTCATATAGTATGAATATACGTTCTTAAATAATAATGAAAGCGAGTCCTATATAGGAATGCACATTCCTGCAAGATAGGTATTGAGACAATTAACATATGTCATGTGTTAAATATTAATATACTTAAGTATTTATAGCTATTTATAGCTGTGTTTCTGATAGCTGTTGATATGAAAGCATTTTAAGTCATGTAAATGCTTTTCACTTTGTTATATCCGGGGCCTGAAGCTACTTTTATAGGTTGAAGAAAAGAAGGTTGGTAAAATATTTCCAAATGAAAACATTAAAAAATATTATTTCTTTTTATTTCATTGAGACTTCTTCCGTTTTCCTTATGTTCTGGCATATATTATTTCCCCAATGTCATAAACGTACCTTTTGCCCCTATTATGAAAACTGATTCAGAGTTCCTCTGACACAAAACTTGTGAAAAATTGCTGTTTGTCTAGTACCTTTAAGGGTTTCTTAGCCAGTAAGTTGCATTGTCGAAAAATAGTCAATAGTGTGTGTTACCTGCTTTTATAGACTTTATTTAAGGTTTATCTGTGCTGTCTGAACCCCTTGTGACGCGTAGTCTTGGTGCTGTAAGTTATAAAAGGACTGTGCTGGCAGTAGGGTGTCTGGAAATCTGAATCCTAGAGACGTAATTGTTTGGCTGCTGGTGCCAATACTATGGGACTGCTTTCTACTGATCTACAGGTAATAGAGGTCCTTACTGTGCCTCAGTGGAACAAGACAGCTGGAGAGGTGGTGTGGTCGCAATTAATGAATGAGGGCATTTCAGAGCTTTAGTTTGCTGGAAATGCGCCATCGTGCCCCTGGTGATATGAAGATTTTCACAAGATCTTGAAGAATGGATAGAAAGCCAGAGCAAGACTGACTTGGCAAATATTTCCTGAGCTGACAGCACCATTGCAGTGGATAACTATTTCTCCTGCTTCCTCTTAGTGCAAATACTGTACAGAGGACAGGTAGTATTCTGATGCTATTGCTAAAGTAAGATACTATCAGCAAGAGAAAAAGGCAAAGTTTGGGTGAGGAATATGAGAAAGAGCCTACAGGTTCAGAGAGAAAATCTGGGGAGCACTGAAAGTAGAACTAGGACAGTTCCCTAGCCCAGTCTCCAGTACAGCTTTGCAGACTGTGACTAAATACTGTATTTCTCTTCTGGCAGTAACAATTTGCTCACACATCTTTAAGTACTGGTTACAGACAAGGTAACAATAATATATTGCTTTTTTTTGGTTGAAGTGATAGAAGACTGTATTTGGCCAACTTTCAGACTTAATCATGTAATTAAAAGATGTATTTCCTCATTTTGAAAACTTAAGTTGCTCAGAAATGACAGTATGAAAAGATTGGAAAACAAGTATCCAACAGTTACAAAAAATCAGAGCAGTGCAACCTTAATTTTGCCCTCAATAAGCTGGTATAGCAAATCCTTAGATTATGGAAGTATGTGTCTCATTTGATGGACAGAGTTCCTTGTAAAATAAGCAAGTTTGTTGGTTCCAGAAGTTGTTCATGGGTCTGATCTGTTTTTTGTGTGGGACTAGAAGTTCTTTAGTGAATACAATGCTAATCTTCAGTGATGGTGTTGAAGCAGATGAATGTCATAAGGTTGATGCACTGTGGTTAGGAAATGGCTTGAAAAATCACTGGCTTCTGCTTTGCTTAATGTCCAATCTGAGAGCAAAGAGCCACCTACAGAGGAGTGCTGAGCTTTACTGTTTCTAGAGCATAGGGGAATTGTACTTTGATTGTTTCTAACTTGAAAAATGCCCTAGTCTTGGAAAATACAGTCTCAAAGTATCTCCAATTTAATGCTCAAATGTAATGTTTTTAGGATCTTGGCCTGTTTTAAAACAAGAACGGTATGAAGAGGCTGCAGTTGAGCTGGGTTTGCAAAAGAGAGAGGAGGGAATCTGTCTATCTTAGTGCCTGGTTTGAATGCAAAGAATTTGGGCATATGTGCAGTAAGAACTTGCTTCTTGGGTTCAAAAAGAACATTGTCTCTGCATATTGTTTATGCCAGTAGTTAGTAGTGATGTTTAGAGTTAGAATATTGGAATAATGTAGGACACATCTAGCAAATCCCAGCTTCTAGCAAGGCATAAGAGCTCTTGCTTGATTGTCAAAAGCTTTGTCTTTGATTATAATCCAAAGGTGATTCTGTGACACAAATAATACCAGTTAGATAAGTGTCAAAGGATAAAGGTAAAAAAAAAAAGTCTACGTTACTAATTGATACTGCTAAATAAATCTGAAGGTATTTGTCTCTGTTCCTTACTGTTTTATTTATTCTGTCAGTTGATTTTTATATCTGTTTGGGTACGTTAGTTTGTCTTATTTACCTACTCTACTAAATTTGTTTTATTTGAAAGATGCTGTCTCAGTAAAAGTGCTGTTGCATAGTGTTTACTTTGGTTTACTAAAGCTTAATACTGTGAGACTTAAAGGTGAAAAATAAAGCTGTTAACTCAGCACAGATTAGAACCATATGTCTCTTGAGATCCTTGCATTTCTCTCTAATCGCTAACCCAAATTGACTGTGGTGGGGTTTTCTTCTGGTCATGACCATAGTTTTACTTGTCTGTGTTTGGTGTGATCTAAGTCAACTGTGGGTTTCCCCTCCCTCTTGTGATTTTAAATGAATTTTTTTTTTTCACCAGGAATGTCTGGCTACAAAACCACTTCCTCCCTGCCCTGCTTCACATTTGTATTACTAATGGTTGATTTAGATGCAGATTCTTTTTAATCTTCAAATCAGATAAAAGGCTGGAAAAGTGGATAAATGAGGTTTGGAAGACTGTGGGCTGTGGAGATGAGAAGCCATTGCATTGTGTTCAGTCCATTAAAACAAGAAGAAATAGAAGAGATACTTTGATAAGTGTTCTGCTGGTGTTAACCTTGATGGCTATTATCGGGGGGATGATGCTATATCTATTTCATTGGCTTAAGCTTTTTTCATGCTGAGAGAAATCAATACTTTGAGTCGTTGGATGACAGAGGTATCACTTCAGAATTGACGGTGGCTGTCAGACATTGTCATTGGTTGACTTTTGTTCGCTGTTGAGGTTTTAAGCTTTCATTTTTCTAAGTCTTATTCAGGAGTCTTTGTAAGATTTCCCTTGGTAGCATTTTTAGTCCAGGCTTTAAATCTCAGGTCAGAGGCCAAGTGCAAAGATCTGTGAAAGCAGAGGATTGAGGAGCTCCTTAATTTACTAAAATATCCTTATTTGTAGGGAATTTGCATTAGTGGCAAGACTACATGTTATCTTATGGATGACTTTTCCTCTTAAATGACACCCTCTGAGACAGGTTGTTCACAAAGGAAGTAGCTTTTAGCCAAATTGGACAAAGGAACTGGCATATGTAAAAGTGATCAGTGATCTCCAGGTTGTATAATTAAAGTAAAAAGGTGCAATATTACTTAGAAAAAAACCCCTACAGTATTAAACTTGTTTGTAGAAAGCATTACATTGTAATTTTGGGACTGCAAAGGTGCACGTGTAGATGGTACCCTGCAGAGGAAATATTTTACTTATATTTGTATAAAGTTCTAAAGCAAAATAGTACTGAAAACACTAGATTCATCCTCCACTGAAATACCAACAGGCAGAATATACTAATTCACCTTGGCAGTATTTTGCAATAGTATTTCTGGAATCTTTCCTACATACAGAATATATTGTATTTTCATATCTATAACTTGCCTCTTGGAGGACCTTGTGCCCTTCAGGAATTAACTACTCCTTAAAAATAAAACTACAGGTAACCTGTGTATTCAAATAGCCTGCAGTCTTGTCCAAGCAAGGAACAGAACAGAGTGAAAACCCCTGTTCTGCTCTGCAATAATAACAAAGAGGAGAAAGTTTCTGTTCCATCCTGGAGGAAGGGGTAGAGAACAAAGATTTTTGCTCTGCTCCGTGCTGTGTCAAAGTGTTCTGCTTAACACATTTTCTCTTTGTAAAACATTTTAACAGCCACTGAATTTAAGACTTTAAGTAGATAAACTGCGGAGTGCATATAGGAAAATACATTTTTCTCCCTTCAACATTTTTGTTTCATCGTGAATGTGACTGCAGTACTTTTGTAATTATACTTTCATTACGTACTTGCCAAAACAGAAAACAAAAATTATGTCAGCCAAAGCATTGGGGAAAGGAAGGTTTGACAAATTTGTTTGCATGCAACTGTATATGTAATTGTAAAAACCATATTCAAGTGTGACAGGGTGCATGATGCAAGTGTCAGAGATCAAACAGTAAAGAAGAAATAAAACTGTAAAAATCTATTTTTGAGTTTGTGCACAAGCAGAAATAAAGCTGAATATCTATTTTACATAAATGGAATGATCAGGATTATAGTGTGAAGTATCAACATGTACCACTAAATATCCTCGTATTGCATCTTGACGTATGGAAATGAAAAAATGCAGTAGAGAAACAGAGATATTCTAGGGCTTTCAGAACAGTCTGGAGGTGACTGGCTACTTTGAGATGGATCGCTTCTCCATCTTTTGGCTTCACCATTTCTTTTGGTGGAGCCAGTCATCTTTCACTTCCGTATTAAAAATTATTTGCGAGAGGGAGTGGGACAAATGGCTTCTCTTTTGCCAAATATTCGGCATATATTGTGGATAGGAACCGCTGAACAACTGATGAGTCACCTGAAGGTTAGTAACTCTACACACACCTGCCACATATTTGGCAGAACTGTGACTTCATCTTCTTGTTTGTAAAATATAAATTGCAAAGAATTTACTATGGTTAAGCGGCCCTCCTGGAGTGACGTTATAATTTTATGTGATCACTGCATGTGGGAGTCTCCCAGTTTTGGTGGGTAATTGCAAATTTCTGTTCAGACTAAATGCTGAATTTGCTGAACAGTGGAGTCCTGTACACTTCAATTTTGTAACAGGCTGATTCTGTTTTCGTGGGAGTAGCCAGGACATTAAAATATCACTTTTGCCTTCATTTGAATGTCACAGCTACACTTTGAAAATCTTTGGTATGTAATGAAGGATGTGTTCAAAATTACATCATAGAGGCTTTTTTTTTTAAAGAGGTACAAGTTCATTATATCTTTTACAAAACATTCTAGTTTGATTTCCATTTTATCATGTTTTAAGGTCAAATGTGACTTTAATGTTCCATAAAGAGACAGAGATTGATAATGGGGAAAGAATAACCCTCTAATGTGATTTATATCTATGGATTTTATGTCAGATATGAAAAGTTGCTGTTCAAATTGTGAAGGAGGATCCATTAAAGAGCACTTTAAAACATTTTGCTACTTAGCTTACCTTATACACTTGTTTTTAGAATTCTGCCCTTTCAGGCAACGTTAAAATAACAGCTTATCAAACATTTACAAAGTGCTGAAAAGAACTCAGAATCATCATGGGTGCAAAATAGATTAATGTATTAGAAAAGACAGCTGTATTTAAAAAGGGCTAGAAAAGTCCTGTTTAGTGTTGGTTATGATTTAGCCATCTTGTATTTTTATGAAGAGGGGTGGCAGAGCGTTTCATGTAGGAGTTCAAAAGCCAGATTTTGATGTCTCACTCACTTGGAAAGTCAGCAGCTCATTCTTCACTCCTTCTGGATGTCTGCTCATCAGGTGAGCATTGCTCTGAGGTCTGGGAAAAAGGAAATTTGTAAATATACTGTTGAAATAGCTCTTAAAAATGTATTCATTGGTTGATACGCTTTTGTTACCCTGTGTCTGTGAAAATCTGCACAACCCCAAATTTTATGTTACTTGTGTTTTCTTCACGACATTCCTTCCTATCTTTCTCTCACTTTATGACATATATTTGCATATATGCATATATAAATAACTTTTTTATTTGCAATTTTTTTTAATGCATGTATGTATAGATAGATTTATGTAGGGAAAGCATTGCTACTGTATTAAAAAGCATAATGATATTGCGCTGTTATCTAAGCTCTAAGAAATAATTGTCCTAGTGTCTGCATCAGCTGTGCTTCACAAAGAAAAAGCAATTTTTGTTGTTAGGTAGACATTTGTGTCCATTCTGCTAACCAGATCATAGAATAATCCAATCATTGACAAAGGCTGAAATGCTTTGTCTGGCGTATGTGATCTGCGGAATTGCCAGATGAAAACTGAAATTAGAAACAGGGAGTGGTGAAGTGGGGAAAAGCCTTTATTGTTTCTACTAATATTTGAGTTTGTTGTGGGTCTTCATGTATGGTGGTTTGATGAGGGGATCTAAATTTAGTGCCTGTTTCTCAGGTTGTGTATTAAAAGAAAGATTTTCAGATGACCTACAAAAACCAAAATGATAGGAAAATGTTTTAACCAAAAAAAAAAACCAAAACCTTTCATAGTTTTGAGTACTGTTTGTAAGGTGTGACTTTCAGTTCTTATTTGCTAGTATTTGGTTTTGAGTACTTCGACAAACAGAAATGTTTATACGACAGGTGTAGTATAGCTCGAAAATTTATTAACTTTCCCATGCTGACCTGTGAATGTGCTCAACCTCAAGAAGCCATCTGGAAAAGATCGATTCAGTCTTCATATGCATTTTGCCTTCTGTCTATCTGAAGATGTGTAGATTTTTGCCTTAGTTTTTATAGTTATGTCTTTATACAACAGCAAACGGTTAGCTAACCAAATCTAATGGATAATCACAGGAGTGGAGTGGTCAGCTAGCTGGCATGCGTTGTTCTGCAATTTGCCTCTTTGTTTTATAATGCTGCTCATTTGCTGTGTTATAAAGCAAGTGTTCATACCTGTCTGTTTTATTGTGCAATTAGGCCACTACTGTGTAGACACTTCCTAAATCTTGAGTGTGTATGCTGTGTGGTTAAAGAATTCATCAGAAACCAAGATCCTCTGCTTGGCTCTCTGGGCAGATGAACTGCGGTCAGCTGTGCAGTGCCTCGATTCTCAAAACTGTAAAATGGGGTTAATTCTCATTTCCTAAGGGTTTTGTGTAAGTAATTATGAAGTGCTTCAAAGTTCCTTTGGATGGTATACTCAAAATGCAAAGTAAAAAAGTCTTTATTTTCTTCCTAGTCACTGTGTGCCCAGTATTCAGCAGACAAACGGGAAGAAGAAAAAATGTGTCATCATCTGATAATGGCAGCTAAGTACCGAGACCAGGTGACTGCAACTCAACTAATACAGAAAATTATCAATATTCTGACAGACAAGCATGGAGCCTGGGGAAGCTCTGCACCAAGGTAAAGCATTTTGGAGGGATTTTAAAATATTTTTGAGAATTTGGCTGTGCTCAGCTAAGCTCAGGTGCTATGAATTAATGCCATGGTCAAATTTAAAGGTAAACAAAGTTTTTCAACTTTATTTTTTTAAAACAAAGTAATATAAAAAGGTGAAATTAATGTGTCAATAGGGCATGTGGGTGAATGCAAGAGAACTAGAGTTTTGTTAGAGTAGTTAAAACCAGGTTGATTCTCTTGTGACTTTAAACTTTGCTATAACAATGTGATTCAATTTACTTAGTATGTCCAATTATACCCATGTTATTTATTTGCAAAATAGTATTTAAAGGTAAATATTTTCTCATAAATGGCTTTCTTCATGGTCCATTGTATGGTTCAAGATTGAACCACAATTTAGTAACTTGTTGGGTTTTTCTGCTGAATTTTAAACAAGCATCTTTTTGAGTTAGAGGGAAATTATGAGTTTTGTATTAGAAATTTCAAGGTGAAAACTACCGCCAAATTCTTCTTTTAGCATTCTGAGTATGTACCTCCATTACAGTGTTACTTTTCTAACTTATTTAGTACAAGTCACAGCTAAAGT